>NC_142118.1:12483478-12638804 GCF_056152115.1 Neolamprologus brichardi
GGTTTGTATTGAAGACACAGGCATTAATATTCAGCTTCATTTCTACCCAATCACACATCGCCAGATCACATGGGTAGTCCTTTGGTAAGCCAGGACGGTATTGCGCTGTTTGGCCATGGGAGAGATAGTCAACCTGTGATCAATCCAAAAGACAAGGTCCTCATGGTTGGAGGGAAACGTGTACTTGGATTGGATCGGCCTCACGCCAGGACCACCACCACCACCACCACCACCACTACTACCACCATGGCTCCTACTACCACACCTGAACCCACCACCACTGACTGGACCACAGAGGAGTTTACCACTGGATTTCCATACCCAACCTGTCCACCTGGGACCTTTTCCAAAACAGATGAATATGGTTATCCCATTCTGGACTCAGAAGGAATCTTGGACTGCTATCCAGAAGGTATGTTTTTAACTGAAAATTCATATGCTGCAGACATTGTCATAAAATGCTCATCAAAACAGAAATATGTACAGCAAGAATAGAAGAATATACTCCAGTACACCTACGTACACTATTGTTTACTTAATAGCTTTTCCACAGAGCTGAAGTCAAGTTCAGAGCCAGAATGTTCACATAAAAAACTATGACTTCACTAAATCTCTCAGTTGTATTATTTGTCATGACCATCTAGCCCAAGGCCAACAGTGCTTCCCGTTTGCAGCCACAGATTCCACTATAACCCTTTAAATGTGTATATAAACGTGTGATCGGGTCAGTTTGTGTGTCTGGATGTATATGTGCATGTGAGTGTCTATGTGAGACCACAGAAACCACATGGACATCTGGAGGCTAACTATAGCCAGAGTCCTGCTGGTTTAAGCACACTATGAAACCATCAGTTGTGCATTGCATTAATGTTATTACACAAACAAAATCAAAGAAACAGACTTAGACAAATGCATAAACACAAAAAAGTAAATTATATAGATGCATACAGAGTAATTTGAAAATATTCAAGCTATACCAGCAACACTATACTAGACGATCAAATTTGCAGATACAATGTTACAGCAATAATAATAATACGTATTTGTCTTACATTATAAGCTAAAATAAATAAAATAAAATGCACTTCGAAATGTGTCTTCAGTCATGTGATTTTGATGCTATAGCTTGTTCTACTTCTCTGACAGAGGACTCCTCAGGAATGGAAATGGACTTCATGCTTACAATGACCAGGGTGCCTGATGCTTTAGTTCTTAAGAAAGGTATTGGCTGAGTTTGGCTTCGGACCATCATAGCGCCACTGGGCTGGGACCAACTAAACTGCACTGTATGCTCACTGTTTGTTGTCTATTACGCTGCACTGTTTGTTTATTGTCTGTTTATTTGTCAGTGCATCTGTTTGCAGGCTATTCCCATCTCTTCCCTTTTCCTTGCTGTGTCCTTCTTTGTTTCTCATTTTGCTTGTTTTGTTCACGGTTCATTGCTTGGTTTTAGGATATTTTCCATTACACGCTGTATTTAATCACTTTTCTTCCTGGATACACACTGCATGTAAACTGACTTGCTGAAGAGAATGCAATGCACTTGCATTGCATTCAATGTTTTAACAGTCTTTTGTAATGTAATAGCTGAACTCAAGCTCGAGCTGCAGAGGTTGGTTGCTGTTAGCTGTTGCACTTTCTAATTTTATTACAGTAAATTTTGAGATCTAAAGGAATCAGTTGCATGTGACATTTGCTTTTATTCTTAGGTTTGCTACAAAGGTCACAGTAAGTGTTGCAGTATTTTCTTAGCATTTCCCTGCCGTGCCTAATAGCTGGTTGCATGTGTGTGGACCATGATGTAATGCTAAGGTCCACTGGTGCAGTGCAGGAAAAAAATATGCGATGAAAGAAGAAGAAGCCCACCGAATCCCACCACATTGGTTTGCTTTGGAGACTTTTGAAACAGTTGTTGTCTTCAAGTCTCTCTCCCCCAAACCCCCCCCCCCCCCCCCCCCCCACCACCACCACCACCACCACCCCACATCCCCCTCCTCTACTTCCCACATGGAAAATATGGGTAGCAAAAGTACAGCTTTGGGTGTTGTGTCACACATCTGCCCTCAATTAATTAAATCTGACATTCTCATTACACAGATCATGGCAACTCTTACAAAGGATTAATGAAACACAGCAGCAGATTATTAAACTAGGATGTAAATAACATAAATCTATTTGGATCAAAACCTCACTGACACATGTGCTGTTGCTAGATGAGTTTGTTGTCCAGACCACCCCGCCACCAACCACCACCACCACTACTACCACCACCACCACAGAGATCACGATGCCAGAGGTGCACATCAGACCCGTGAACAAAGGCCCTTCAAACGAGTTTGACCTGAGTGGGAAGAAGAGGTTCACAGGTACTTAAAGTCTTTTTTGCATATCTTCTTACAAATTCATGCTTGTACATACTCGTGCCTTAATGCGATCTATGCAGTTTCACAACATGCCACTCTTCAATGGCAAATATTACTACAATGTAAAAAGAAAAAAGTGAGTGATATGACTGCTTTTATGAGGAAGGATCACACAGTGTGATGAGACTGAAACTGGACACTTCATAGTGTCGTTCAAGTCATGTTTTTCAGGTCATTGTTGGAATTTGCAGAGCCACAGCTATAACAGTTCTTATCATCAAAAAGAAAAAAAGCTTCACAGACCTGCTCATTACTAAAGAACAGAGATAAAGTAGATAATTAGATAACATAAAGAGGCATTTGGAAGTCAATTATACTGTATTTCTATTTTAAAACCAGGTGTTTTAGGAGTTAGCATAAACTCAAAACAGTGGTATATTTGACTGATATTTCTCCAGAAACATGAGATGTTTAAGTAGGTAATGGTTTGTCAGCACCATGTTTACAACTGTTTTCTGGTGCTCCAAGTGGCCACAGAAAACATACAATATATAGGCAAAAGTATTGTCTTAATCTTTGAATTTGTGTGTTGTCAGTCCTGTTACAACAGATGTGTAAAGCACAGGGTCATGCAGTCTCCCTTTACAAACATTTGTGAAAAAATAAGTTGCTCTAACAAACTCAAATCAAGTGATGTGCTGTAATAGGATGCCACTATAGGCTCCTATAGGTGGCAGTACTTTTGTCCAATAGTATAAATCTATATATAACAAAAAATCTTTATGTACTGAACTAGAGTTTGCAGCCAAAAGCTTCACGGTTTCCATTTTTTAGTGACCATTCTGCTGGATCAGTCTCAGAATCATTAGTGAACATCTGTTGATCAGTCTACATTACATCTGCGCCGATTTCCACTCACTACACTAAAATATAGCATGATATACCCTTTAGATATACAAGCATTTACACTGCACTCTCTTTTTCTCCCACTTCCTCCAATTAGCTGTGAGTATATCTTTATTTGGGTTACTGTGAGTTTAGTCAAGAGACAGCTCAATTTCTTTCTTTGTGAGTATATTCATATGGATGGAGGTCTTACCCTGCTGTAAATAATAACCGGAGCTCTGTTTTATTTTGTAGAGGAGTAATACACTTTGGACCTTGATTTTGGTTTTCGTATCAATAGCTCATAAATGCACGACCTTCTCCGGTTGCACGTTGACAACATGCCACAAAAAAGAAAATATACAACCTCACCTTAATTGGATTATAATAACTATGTTCAGGAAGGACATTTTATTCAGGGTCTTTAGACTTCATCCTTAACTATGGCCCCCTACTGTCTTTTAACTGTTCTTGTGTGCTTTCTTTGGCCTCTCATACCCCGTCACCTCATATGGTTTCACAAACAGACTGAAATGTTCTCTCAGCAGAAATAAAAGCAACATCTATGTTACTATTCCAAACACTACGTAATGTTAAAGGTCCTTTTAATAGGTGCCTTTTTGTAATAGCATGTAGACTCTAGCCACAGGCTTTAAAACTAAATTACAGCATTTCAAGAACATGATCAATAACTTCTTTTAACTGTGGATGTTTTCATGGTGAACATACGGAGAGTTTGAAAACAGACTGTTCTGTAATTAGTGCAAGACAGACTTCATAAAGTGAGAGCTATTAAGTAGGATGACTAATGATAGTCAAAATTATTGCAATATTTAAACTACAAAAACATCAGTTCCTTCGTGTCAATAAGGTCCCTGCTTCCCTGTGGACTCCAGATACGCCTAAACATGCAGAGCAACAGAAGATGTTGTACAAGAGTTTGTAAAGACTGAGTTTGTAGTTTTCCTCATGGCGCGTCTATTGACTTTGTGGAAAAAATACTGGCAGTGCACCTTTAAAGTAGAGTTGTGGCAGCATGAAGCTGTTGTAAAGGTTTTGTAGTCGCTGTGGCCAATGAGAGTCAAGGTTTATCAATTCTGCATGTGAATGAGCTCAGAGCACAATTAGCTTCTATATAAGACATGAATAAAAGCTTTACTTTAACTTACTGACAGATTTAATGCAACATGTCATTATCATTTAAATTGATCTTTGCAAGAAGCATTGTGAAGGGAAAGATTTATTGCTGTGTTTTTATCAGTCATGTCATAAATATCAGTGACATGTTACGCCAGAAGCCACGGTGAAACGATAGCGCAGCTTCTCTCTCGGTACGCGACGACTGTCCTGCGACTACACACCTCACATAGCCATCTGAAAGCTATTACTTTCCCAAGTCCAAAATGGAAATCATAAAAGTTAAGGCTGCTGACCTCAGCAGAGAAGGAAGAGTCTTTTGGCTCAATGTGGAGACTTCCTCTTTCCTATTTATTAGTTTAATATATCTTAGGTCCTCTTTAGCAGCCTGCCAGTTTACTGATATGCGTTTCATCAACCATCCAACGTTGACTTCCCCTTCCTGTCCTTGCCCATGCTTGGTTTGTTTTGTATTAATCTGGCAAAAGCAGACATGGGACAAAAAGTATTAACTAATAATTTTCAGCAGTTGTGTGAATATGCGTTGGACTTACTTCCAGATGGATGGAATTTGCCGCATTGGGCAAGAAAATGAGCATCAGGATATTTGGACTATTAGAATGCAAATTTATGCCTTACTAGACTAATATTACAGCTGACATTATGTGAACTTTCCTCATACTGTTTCCCAGTGGCTTTTGATGCACATCAGATGTCAGTTTCTGCCTGTGTGCTTTTAGATTTGTTTGGGGGTTTTTCTTGTTTTTTTAACAAGCAGAAGAAGATAGTGTGTCTCTGTAGGGAAGTGCTTTAAGCAGTGAAAAACGAACACATGAGGAAAGTAAAACATTTGGATCATCCACAAGCACGGGCCTCCACAGATCCTAGACATGTGGACACAGCCTTACAAGCACCCTATAGGCACATAAATCTGCTCACTGCGGTGGCAGATGATGTATTTCAGCGTATGAATGCAGAGAACAAAAGCCATATGACCACATATCGAAGCCTTTACCAGCCAAAACCCACGCAGTTTAACCGTCTGAGGGTTGATGAGTTGATACTGACATGTGCTAGACTTTCGGCATTCAAAGAGGGCCAGTCATCTGGGGAGGTGGGAGCGAGGCCAGACTTCAGTGGTTCCCTCCAAATCCCAGTCTGACTAGGAATTTTGTGATACTTGAAGTATTCACAGCTGTAGATTCAGCTCTCCTTTCCAGAATCACTGAAAACAAGTACAAATTTTAAATGGAAAGGACAGGGAAGGGACAGTCAGATGAGCATGTGGCTAGAATCTGACTTCCTTATTACAACTCAGAAATGAGAATTACAGTTTTCACCACATTTGCAAAAGGAAAATAATAAATCAAAATTGGGTAACTAGAAAAAGTACTAGAATCTTGTCATGTCTTTTATTGTGTGCATTTACAATAAATATTTTAAAAATTACCAACGTTATATATATTTTTTAAATTATATATATTAAGAAGATATCTTCCTCAAATTTATGTTATTAAAATAAGTAACCTAATCCGACATTTATTCTTTCCATCAGCTCCATACGTAAACTACATCCAGAAGGACCTGGGAGCACCTTGCTCTTTAACAGAGGCTCTGGAGTACCTTCAGGTTGACGTCCTGGAAAACTTAATGAAAAATGACAGCCTGGCAGCCAATCACAACCAGACTCCCAAAAACAAGCCTCATAACTTCACTGTGGTCGCTATGGAAGGCTGCCACTCCTTTATCATCCTGGACTGGGCCCGCCCTCTCAAGGATGATATGGTGTCAGGTAAGAAATGTTGTTAATCTAAATGGTTCTGTTATTTTACAGTGACTATGCATCTGTAGTTTTGTTTTGTTGGCTTTTATACATATTTTATCAGAGACATTTCCATGTTTTGTTTTTTTTTATTAAACGTGGTGGAGCAGAGGGGACCCCCATGGGGGCAACATGGGAAAAATCTAACTATGAGATATTTGTTTGAAAATTCAGCAAGTTCTAAAATTTTTATTGTGAACAAATCTCCTAACTTACTACTAACGAACTAACAAAATGCAGTGTTAATCACAATCATAAATATGTTTAAATGTATTGAATGACAAAAGTAAAGACCAGTGTCTGTGTTTTAAATTCACCTTTGCACTGCATGTGATTACATTGTTGAGTATTATTATAAAATGTTACTAAAGAAATTAAATGAAATTAAAGCTCTGAAAACAGGAAAGTTGTAGCTGATTTAAATTTGGTCAATGTTACCCTAAAGGTCGTCACGTCTCAATAGGTTTCAGTGCAGTTGTAACATTCTCCGCCAGATCGTTCAATGTGTGCAGAAATCACACATAAGCTCTTCACTTTTAAACTGACCTCAGTTTTGTGCGCAAGATCATCGCCCGTGATGACCAAGTACTTTTAAGCAGTTGAAAAGTCAGCTGAAGAGACGGACCAGGAGCTTGCTGTTGATTTTGTTTGACAGTTTGTCCCCCAAAGTGAGAAGGACTTCTACTGTTCAGTATTGAGGCATCTGATGGGAGAACTTTCAACAACAACAATCGGAGCTGTGGTGCACTCCAGAGTTTGATTGTGTGGCAGATTAGAGCAGCGGTCCCCAACCCCCGGGCCTCGGACCGGTACCGGTCCGTGAGTCGTTTGGAACCGGGCCGCGAGAGTTGAGGCTCAGGTGTGAAATGTATGGTTTTCAGGGGTTTTATCGGTTTTCAGCGCTATTTTGTTATCGTTTTTAGCGTTAACTCGGTTTTCCTGGGTCTTTTCACGTGTGTTATGAATAAATCTTCTTTTTTTCGGTACAGGTACTAGTTTTATTTTGTTGTAATTATCCGCGACACCTTAAAGGCCGGTCCGTGAAAATATTGTCGGGCATAAACCGGTCCGTGGCGCAAAAAACGTTGGGGACCGCTGGATTAGAGCACACTGTAAATACATCTGTTTTTTGGCAACAAAAACTACCCGGACCACTAATCAGATCAATCAAATCAGTCAAATTCCAGCAAAGTATTGCTGTGTTTACATTTTTCTGTGACATCCACACCTGTTTAATACATAGTCTGTTTCATCATATTCTCATCTGTTGTGGTTCACCAGATACCTTGAACATGTTATCAGCCTCCCTCCGGACTCACATTTTAAAACTCAGTCCAGCAGCTTACTGGGAATAAATCGTGAAAGGGCAGACGGCATAGAACACTTGGAATAGTGTTCCTAAACTCCCACCGCTTCTCAGAGAAAACCAGAATTCATCTGACCTTGAAATTGACACATGGAAAAAGGGAAAAGAGAGGAGAGTGGAGATAACGGCCTTCTGTATGGGCTATCAGAGGTAGCAATCTGGCCAGCAAGAGAAGCAGTATGTTTTCTTTGGCAGGCAACCACAGACTCGTGGTCATGCAGTGCACAGGTTCATCATCTGATGTGTATAACAGATAGGTCTGTGCTGTCACTGGTCTTTTCTTTCCTTGGATTCTTACCCACTGTTCTTGGTTACTTAAAGTTTTATTAGACTTCTGTGCCTTATCTGTCTGTGCTTTTTTTGGCATCAGTGATTAGTATTTCTCCCATTTAAACTGTCCTAAATAATAACTTCAGATATCTACTTTTTTCTTGCCCACAAATCTTATCATAGAAATGAAAAAAAGGAAGAATTGATCGCAATAAGAAGGATTTTCCGTGTGCACAAAATCTGATGTAGTTTCTTCTTTAGTATTTTGTTGACCGCCATTGTTGTCACAATTTCCTGTGTTTCCTTTCCTTTCCTTTCCTTTCCTTTCCTAATGGTCTAGGCTACTATATATTACTCTAGATATACAATATACATTAACTGGCATATATATATGCAGGGTTAGTTCACACATCCAGAGCTAATCACAAAGGGCTGTTTTTGTAATTAGGGGGTGTTTGCACAACCATGCATTACGACCATTATGGCTTTTTTAATAACTATTGCATGGAAACAGCTGTTAGCATCTGGTTTTGTGAGTTTTCACCTGTATCCAACTTCTGGTTCCATTTACTCTGATGCATTGAGGGCATTTTCTTTGAAGGCTTTAAACAAAACATACACTTTATTCACTGAATACTTTAACTGTTGCTTTTGGCTTAAAGAACTACCTTCAAGAGACACAATTTATACCCATAGTAGGGGAAATTGCCCTCTATAGATTACACAGACAGACAGCAAAAGCAAGGATACTACTCTATCAAACCTCGATCTAACTATGCAAAAGGAATGAGGAAAAAAAACTCAACAGAAGAAAAACAAAGTAGCTAGTATTTCCCTTCTCATCTGTCAGCAGCCAGCTGTGTTGGTCCAGCGCCAGTAAAAACAGAAAGTCCTGCTCAAAAGTCCAATAGAAACAGTCGGTAGTTTGACGTGCAGCTGAACTGGTCTCCATAGTTTTAAAGTGAGTGATCGAGGGCTGTGTGACCTCAGGTATTCACCAGATTTGTCTGTGTGTCTGAGAAGAAGAAGAAAGCAGACAGAGAGGAAGGCAGGCTGGAAGACAGTCAGTATGAGCAACAGAAAATGCAGAACTGCAGATTTTCTTTATAGTGTTCGAGACCACCTACTCCCACAAAGGAATAGTTTGACATGAACTGTAAATATGAAGCTGCCACCAGCCACTAGGAGGCTTAACCTCATCACCGCAAGGTTGGCTGGGCTGCCAGTGGAGACTTGAGGAACTTATTGCACGCTGCCAAGAAATTCTGGTATATGGCCCTTATTTTTACACCTTGGTCTTGAACTGTGTCAGGTTGGCTCTTTCCATAGGTTTCAGTCTTTGTGCTGTGCTATGGTAACCAATTTCTGGTGGCCAAAAAAAGAAAACAAAAAGGATGTAGGTCTATTTCTCAAAATATCAAACGTTTCCTGTTATGCTGACCCTCAAATTGATATAAACATAAAAATTCTACATCTGCTTTAGAGATTTTCATTTTAATGACTAAGGAGACCTGCAATTAATTTTGTGTTATTCTCTGCAGGCTACATGGTCCAGAGTGCCTCATACGATGACATCCTCAACAATAGGTGGTCCTCTAAAGCTGCCACTGGGACACACCTGGCTGTGGAAAATCTCAAGCCCAACTCTAGGTAACATATTTTATTGTGTATGTTTACAGTATGTTAATGCTCTCTAGATGCATTTGCACGTACAATGTGTGAACATCCAAAATACTTTCCAGCTGGAGCAGTGTACAACATCATCTCCCATGCGGGAGTCATAAAAACAAAAGAAGCTTATTTTACAAACAAAGACTTGCTTAGCTGCATGAGCCTTTACCCTGACCTCTGCGTGACTGAATATGCATGTTGCCTGTGTGTTTCTGTGTGATTGCATGTAGATGTTTTTGTTTTGGCTGACCGTGATCAAATTAGTTTTATATTATTCAAAGCATGTAAATTTTATGCTGTAGTGGCAGGAAAAGTCTTTAAAGTGGAAAACCAGCAGTTTGGTTAAGAAGCAGATATGAATCTTTTGTGACGTGCAGTAAAACTCAGATGAGACCCCAGAAAATTCAGCGGAACATAAATACAGCACATATTATCTGACACTTGCACAGAGATACAGCCATCTCGGTCTGTTTCAGTTATTAGAACATGTTTCCACAGCCGTGTGTTACGAGACATGGGTCATGGCTGTCAAAATAAATGCATGGAAACATGAACCCAAGACAGAAAGAGAGTCTTGGATTCCTTTGTTGTTCACCTGTGCTTTTAGGGGTTTCTGCTAAAAGAATTTACGATACTCTAAATGGTGCAGTAACTTATACCTAGTTGCAGTAATTTAAAAATAGATTCATTTTTTCGAAATCGATACACAATGTTTATGTGTTATTTAGTCAGTTGATGCATTTAGGCCATCCAGATAATCTTCAGCAGTTCTCAATAAATGTAGTGATTAAGTACTGGCAAGTGCAAGAAGACACAAAAGTGAAACTACTTTATATCCTTTAGCAAAAACAACATGTGTGAACCATGCATAGTTCAAGTGAATGCTATTAATGGACACTAAAGGCTTTTATATAGTATATTGCGCGGTCTAAAGGAAGAGTCTTTTTAGGTTTGTGAACTGTCAAAAAAACAGATGAACACAAAATGCTTTCCAAAAGTATGCAAAAGGTTTTTATTCCCGCCAACCAGTTTATATCCAGGATCACAGAATGGTTTATGGGATAGTGTTGGCATTTCCCATGCTGGAGGCTCCTTCATGGTTTCCAAAACTATTTGTATTGCATTGACTAACAGCATAACTGCATATAAGTGAAATTTATCCTTTTCCCTCTTTCTATCAGTGAGTCATGTGGTGGGTAATACTTTCTAATAACTACACAAGCATTAATAAGTTATTAGTAAAGACCTCAGATGGGTTATGCATGAATTTTACAATAAATATTTCTATGTTGCGTATTGCTTTGTGCTCTTCCTGCTGCGTATTTATAACAGCTTTGTAAGACATGAATAGGCTCACTTTAGAAAAACTCGTAACTCCTTTAATAGACCATGAATTACAATATTAGATAAATATTTATAAAACCTCAATTAACATTCTCACAAATAGCTGATATCTTAATCATTACATGTATAAATGTAGATCTATGTACTCTGTTAATTACTAAGACTTTTTAAATTATTCCATAAACCATTGCAGCTCCTAAAAAGCTATTTTTACTTGATGTAATACTTAAAAGTGGTGAATCCATCATTTGTAAAGTATAAAATGCTGACATTAGTCACTTTATATGAGCTTATTTAGCAAGAACCTACTAACCCTTAATAGTGTGCTTTTATAAAGTATTGCCATGTAGTGCATACATAACATATATATTCTACTTCCATTGTATATAAGGTTTTTTTTTAATGTAAAATTAGCTTTCGTCAAACAAAAGTCTAGCAGTTTTCACTCTAAATAGCTAATGAATACTTGAACTTGAAAAAATGGAAATCTGCAACCATTTAACAACATGTAGTAATTCATTTAAAGCCTTTTTATACATAGAAATTGACAATTTTCTAATTTCCCTACTTCTGGTTTTCTAAGCATCTATTTCTCCTGCTGTATGTAAGAGAAGTGTACAGAATACAAATTGGTTGTGAATTTCTTACATATGTGAATATTTTTGAAACAGTTTAAAATTGGCATTTGTGGGTTCATCTTGTGGTTCAGCTGTCATTTATTATGAAAAGCATATTATGAGGCCAGGCCAGATTTGGCTTGAAAAGGTACAACATGTGCAGTTGCCACATAGAATTTCTTTTTGAATGAAGATCTCTGCATTGAAAGTTTCAAATAGCAAGCAACTTTGGTCCTTGATACTGTATTTATTTTCACAATGTCCTTTTTTTCCTACCCACTCAGATTTCCTCTCGTCTTTCTTCTTCCATGACGTCATCTCTCTATAGCTGCATTGCTTTCTTCTCTCCCTCTCCCGTGACATAATTTGGTGAGCCTCTTCATATGGCCGTGGTGATTGGATCCAGGCTTCATGGCTGTATGTGGTGAAAGTTTTTAGACTTGAAATTGACAGATGATGAGCTTACTGTGTGTGACCTTGCACAGTATATGAAAGCTCATGCGCACACATCATGCACAGTGGAAAAATTTGCAGTCTCTCAGTGTTGTCACTGCTGGTTTTTTTTCAAATGTGACAGGACTTTATAATTCCTCAACCACCTGGAGATGAAATGAGATCACTGTTTGGCTTTGTTTTGCACTCTGGCAAGAAAGCTCGTGACATCTAGTAACGCTTTTGGGTGACAAATTTCTCTGTTGATTAGAGTCTCTCTCGCTTTCTTTACTTTTCCACATCCTTCCGTTTTGTTGTCATTCATTCTTCTACTTTCCTCTCAGCTGTTAACCTTTGCTTTTATAGATGTGTCTTTTTCCTCTCAACAATCCCTTTTGCCTCACCTCAGTTCTGCTCTCCTTTTCCCTTGAACGTGAGCCAGAGAGCCATTTTATTGTGCTGCGCTCACTTTGGATTCATACAAGCATAAATCGGGCTACTCTTAAATCTTAAAGAATGTCAAGTGATCTGCTGCGATCGTTATCATTTTCCTATTTTTAACCAGTAACAACAAAACGGGTGGAGTGGCACGTTAAATGCTAAAACTTTTATTAAAGCCATACTTTGTGCTCTGTTGTCATTCAGGTACTACTTCAGGGTGCAAGCGAAGAATGTGTTTGGTGTGGGACCATTCAGCGAAACGCTCTCCTATGTTACTGAATCAGGTTGTATTCTGTCATCACCTGTAACTGTAAACTTTGAGATACCCTAATGATTAAAGTTCAGACTGACTCTACATTTTCTTTCCTTACTGTACAAAAATAGAAGAAAATTTCTCGCGTTTATATTCAGCACACAATATTCACACAGAGAGTCGCCCTTGAAGAGAAGCCGACTTGCACATGTACACTGCATTACACGGTCTATTGTTTTTTCTTTCCCATCATCAGGTGAATGCATTAAACTTGATATGCAGTCTTTTTCACCCCTGGTGTTTACATTCTTTTTTGTTTTTTCAGATGACCCTCTCCTCATTGAAAGACCACCTGGTAGGTCTGCACACTAACAGCACATTTCCAACTTAGAGACAAGTTATACTGAAAAATAATGAAATATAAAGAAAAAGTTACAGTAATTTAGGATGGATTTTCTCTTCCAAAGCTTTCCTTATAATAGTAACATAGCTAATGTTGAACTTCTATTTTCTAGTGTGTGACAGTTGCGTTTGTCTGTTGTTATTCTTTGTATTTATGTTTATAACAATATGACCCCAGGAGTGATCTGGCCACAAGTGATTTTTCATAACAATAATATTTTGACTTGGTTTAAACTAGGGATGCACCGATACCGATACTGGTATCGGGTATCGGGCCGATACTGTAAAATGTGTGTGTACTCATACTCGTTAACCGATACAATGAACCGATACTAACTTATTTCATTACTCAGAGGGTGGCTGGTCATTTCTGTTGTTGTTTTTTAGATTGGCCACTAGGGGGACATCCCTTGCTAAACAGGCACAGGGTTAGGCGAGTGAGACTGGCGGCTCCAGATAAAAAAGAGAAACTGGAGGCTGCTGTAGCTAGGCTAAGCAAAATGTCAGCATTATGGACCGGAACAGCCAACTTTAACTCAGGTTTTGGAAAAGCAATGAAAAATGTCAAGAGAAAATCCACGGGCAGTTTAAATAACAGAGGCTCTGACTCATTTTATCGCTCTGGATGACCAGCCACTGCCGGCCGTGGAAAACATAGGATTGCACCGTCTTCTCAGCATACTCGAACCACGATATGAAATTCCCAACCGCCCATACATCAGGGAGATAATGGTGCCAAAACTTTCTGAAGAGGTAAAGACAAGCAGTGTGTGCGCGATGTCAGTCCTTGGTTTAACGGCGCAGTGGACTGATGATCCACGGGCAGATGAGGAGTTCGTCAATGCCAAATACTTTCATTATTTTGTTTGTTTGTTTACAATGTGGACACTCTGCAATAATTTAAAAGTTTATTTTATTCTCAAACCTAATTTGTATTTATTTTATTCCAAACAGAAGTGTTTATTTATTATTCTGAAAGCTCGAGACAGTGCCAATAGTTCAGTGGTATTTTGTACAATTACAATGTGGAGACTCTGCAATAATTTAACAGAAGTGCTTATTTTTCACTTGAAATTTTTTTGTGGTCATTTTTATTAAGATTTTATTTTTTTATCGGCAGAGAATAAAATAAAACCTGTCTTCCAATTCATTGCATTTGTGTGTGTGTGTGTGTGTGTGTGTGTGGTAGAAGTATTGGTTTTTGTACTCTGTATCGGCAAGTACTCAGATCCAAGTATCGGTATCGTATCGGTTTGTAAAAATTGGTATCGTTGCATCCCTAGTTTAAAGGCAATAATGATAATAAGTAAAACATTTAAATGCTTTTGTGTGTAGGAAAAACATATTCATCACTTGATAAATCCCTGAATAATATAACACTTGACATATTAAAAAAAAAAGAAACCAAAAGGCAAAAATATCAAAGAACATTTTAGGTAGAAATGCAACTTAATGCTCTTCTTCCTCTATTCCTTAATGCAATCAGGAGGCGAGCCAATCTGGATTCCCTTTTCTTTCAAGTTCAACCCAGTCCACAGCAGCTGTAAGGGCAGCCAATATGTCAAGCGGACATGGTACAGGAAGTTTGTGGGTGTGGTTCTGTGCAATTCCCTACGATACAAGATCTTCATGGGAGACAGTCTAAGAGGTAAATATATTTCTGATGCTTAAAAATCTGAAATAAAGACTGTTTCTATGGAGGAAGAGGTGTAGCAGTCACCACCGACTAAAGTGTGATCACACAACCAATGACAAAGGCTATTAGCCACAGACCTGCAATTATAATTGGTAATTACTGTTCTTTGCTAAACCTTTTCTTTTTGGCTATTGCTTCCATATGGACATCATTAAATATTTAATTAAATTTTAATTCAGTTTTATTTAATAGCACCAAATCAGCAGTTGCCTCAAGGCCATTTATATTATAGGGTAAAGACCCAACTCAATATGAGAAAGAAAACAACCTGCTATAAGAAAGATGACAGTGGGAAGGAAAACCTCCCTTTTAACAGAACAAAGAAACCTGCCAGGCCCTTCATGAGCCTGGTCCAAAAGGAAAGTTTAAACCTAATCTCAAAAGTAGAGAATGTTTCTTTCTCCCAAACTGGGACCTGGTTCCAAAAAAGAGGAGCCTTAAAGCTGAGGGCTCTGCCTCTCATTCTGTTTTCAGAAACAGGTCTGAAAGAAAAGTGCTCTATTCAGGTAAAACGCTTCTATAGTTTGCCTGGCTCTGCCATTATTATTACACCATTTGGCAAGATTTATTATGAATTGCCTCCCACCATAGCAATGGGAAACGTTATAATAAAGATACCTCTTCCTTTCACCCACAGACCCATTTTACAGTATAGGAGATACATTTGGCCAGGGAGAGGACCACTGCCAGTTTGTGGACTCCTACAGGGATGGAAGGACAGGCCCAGCCTACTTGTCAAGTAATCTGCCCACAGTACAAGGTAAATAAAAACAGACTGTGCATATTGTTTTAAATTTCCAGCCTGCACTGTTAGCCCTTACTTATCATTTGTTTCTATGCCGTCTGCCTTTCTGGCTCTGTAAAGGACCAGCTGGTTGATTTATACCCATGCAACATATAAAGATGCAGAATGTTGTTTGCATGAATGCTCGTTAAAGTGATTTTTGTGTTGTGTTTTAGCCCAAATTTCACATGCTTTTCATTACCCCGATTTTTCCTATTAAACCATAAGTTCTTAGATTAAAGTCATGAATTGCTGGTAGTTATTAGTTTTGGGTCATTTTAGTAAGTATGCAATCTTCTAAGGGTATTTTCTTATATGCGTGTTTAAGGCAGTTTAGCATTGTGGCATCAGGCGAATTGTGTGTGTGTGTGTGAGAGAGATGTGGTGCTGAGCAACCACACAGATGTGTATCAAACCCACCCCGTATTAGATATACAGCTGTGATTGGCCTGGCAAAGGAAAGACCAGTTGGGAATATGTATGACTGGGAGAGAGGCCAGTCACATTGTGCTGGAGCAAATGAAACAGGTCTCAGATTTGTCTAATTCCCACGTTAATGGCAGTTATCTCTGAAAGTTTTACAATGTAAGAAATGATCAAATTCACAACCTCCGGGTTAGCAGCTTCTCTGTGCTGCGGTGCTGTCATTTTCTATCAAACATTACTGAAACAAGAGTAAATAGTGCATTTGTTGTGGACTATTTCTATTACTATTGTGGAAGGAGTACCTTTGCATCAGAACAGGGTATGTAGGATTGCCTAAAACACCATATCTATTATGCTCAAAGAATATGCCACTCTGCGCCACAATGAGAGTGTCTCTGATGCGTTCACAAAACTGCAGTTCCATAAAAATAGATGCATTTGATAAATTCTCAAATAGTGTTATTGTTTGCAAATTCCAATAGAAACCAACTTACATGTCATTTGCCATAAACTCATGTCCACTGATGTGCCAGTGGAGAAATGCCATTCATACCTGTATAGGTTTTGACCAGCGCTTTTGTACTACTCACACATTGCATTATTGCACATTATCTCATTTTGTTGTGCAGGAGTTTAATGGATGGGGATGCTTCTATTTATTTACCTGTCTAAATGAGGATGGCTTTTAGCTATAAATAACTTTTTCTCTATTGCAGGATACTATCGTTCCTACAGACAAGAGCCAGTTACATTTGGGGTTATTGGCCGACGCACGCCCCATCCATTTGTGGGCTGGTATGAATGCGGGGTGCCCATCCCTGGAAAATGGTAACACAGTGAGAAGAAAAGACATTGTTGGGCAACTGTTCTGCATCCTGCTGCAGGCCTTCACCTTTTCCGGTCCTGCCCTAAAAATGGACTTTTGCCTGCCACTACAAAAAGACACCACTTTGAATTTGTTACAGCTTCACACAAAAGGAGAATATAGTACTTTTAAACAATTCAGTGTATATCTTTACAATGCACTTTTTATATAAAGCAGTCTGTATATGAGGGGAAAAAAGAAGCATGTGTGCTCTTGCTTAGTTTAACTCTCAGAGTGCCCTATTTCCAACCATTCCAGTGACAGGTCCCCACCCAGTGTTATTTATTTGACCAGTAATGCAGTGACATTGGACCAAAGAAGAAGCTGCAAAGCAAACTGTAAGAATGGGCACTCGAGGTGTGTATAGGTCATTTTTAATCATGACATTTGTATTTCATAATATAATAGCTTCTGACAGCTACTTTGTGTTTGTTTATTGTGTTTATAAACAATCATACTGTTTTTACAACTTTTGGTATTCACCAGAATCCATTAAAAGTTACTGTGTAAGTTTTGTATGTGTACGGACAAAGAATAAAAGACCAAATATTTGCTCAGGAACTGTGGGAGATTTAATAAAGGTGGTATGGGAAACATAATAATAATAATAATAATAATAATAATAATAATAATAATAATAAACTTTATTTATAAAGCACACATAAAAACCAAGGGTATGCCAAGGTGCTTAACAAGTAACATAGAGAATAGAAGGAAGATAATAGAAATAGGACCAAAGCAAGTACTGGGTATGCAAGCAGGTAGCTGTCACTGATACATAGGAAAGCAACAGGTACAGAGCAAACAAGAAGTTAAATGAGCATAAAAGTGCATGATATAAAACCATAAAAGAAATATTAACTAGAGGGAAAGGCAAGATTGAATAAGTGGGTTTTTAGTTTTGATTTGAATAGTGCAATGGAATCAGATGCGCGGAGTTCGAGAGGAAGGGTATTTCACAGTACCGGGGCAGCCAGAGCAAACGCACGGTCACCCCGGTACTTCAGCCGAGATCTGGGTTGGGTCAGAAGTAGTTGAGTAGCAGATCTAAGTGTTCTAGCAGGAGTATGTGATTTGAAAAGTTCACTAAGATAACTTGGTGCTAATTTATTAATAGTTTTGAATGTAAGGAGTAATATTTTAAATTGAATACGGTACTTTATGGGCAGCCAATGCAAGCTAGCTAGAACAGGAGTAATAGGGCAAAATTTCCTGGTACCAGTCAAGAGGCAGGCTGCTGCATTTTGAACATAGCAATCCAAAAATATGAATCATATTGTACTTTCCTCTCCTGACACATTCTTCTCTAGCAAAAGCTTTTACACATGATCCAGAGCTACTTAATCAACTTAATGGAAGATCAGAGTATCAGATACGGTTTAGCTGAGCCAGTTGGAACACCACCTATTATAATCCGATAAAATCTCAAAAACAACACATTGTGGAGAGCAGCAGGTGCACAAAGAAAAACTGAGAAGCAATCATACTCAGTAAAAACTAGTCAGCTTCGACATGTACCTCTGTGTATTGCAGAGTTCTTATAATGTGATTTTACTTGGAATTTAACATTTAATCCAAAATAGAATTTCTGCGTGTTAGCACTACATAGTTAGCTATATTATATAGTTAGTATTATATGTTTAAATATTGCACATTGTCACATTTACACTCACCAGTCTTTGCCTTCAGAATTGCCTTAAATATTCATCTTCATGGTATAGATTCCATACTGACAAGACAGTAACAAAGAGATCCTTCAGATATTTTTGTTTTGCACGTCCTTGAAGGAAATTTCCTACAGGCGCTCTTTTGAACTGAAATCTGGTGACTGTGGAGGCCATTTGAGTACAATGAAATCATTGCCATGTTCAAAAAGCCTGTTTGAGTTGATCTGAGCTTTTGACATGATGTGTTATCCTGCTGGAAACAGCCATCAGAAGATGTGTACCCAGTAGCTATGTAGAGGTGGACATGGTAGGATGGAGCCATGCTTTCATGTTGTTTCTGCCTAAAATCAGAATTATGCAAAAGTAATCAAGACTTTAACATCAGGCAAAATATTTTCAATCTTTTGTTACCCAATTTTGGTGCAAATTGTAGCCTCAGGTTCTTGTTCTTAGCTGACAGTAGTGCCACTTGACTTGGTCTTTTGCCGCTGTATCTTACCTGCTTCAAGGTTTGACTTGTTGTGTGTTCAGAGATGCTCTTCTGCATCTTACAGCTGAAAGCAGTTTTACCTTTCTCCTCTGACCTCTGACATCAACGAGGTAATTTTACTCAGAGAACTGCTGTTCAGTGGAAATTTTCTCTTTTTGGTCCATCCTCTATAAACCCTAGAGGTGGTTATGTGAGAGAGTCCCAGTGGATCAGCAGCTTCTGCACATCTGACACCAACACCTTAAATCACCTTTCTCCACATTCCATTTGACCATCGGCACCTTGTTTTGACAACATCTGCATGCTTAAATGAATTGAGTTGAACAGGTGTACCTAATAAAGTGTACACACACACACAGAGATATATATATATTAATGAAATAGCATCATTTCATTATGATTACATTATTTATGTAATAAAAGGGAAGAGAAAAGGAATCACTGATGTATCTGAAATGTATACTTTGTTACTTTGTTAAATGTTGTTTGTTACCAGCCCCTGACTTTACTTTTGATAAACTACTACAATGTATAATTTCTTCTTCTAAACCATTGTATAAAAATGGGTGATTGAACACAGTTGTATTTATATTTAAAGCATCAGAATACCTATTTTTTTTAACCACAGCAGCTTGATGTACGAATCACATCTCCAGGGTCGGATTTGGAAAGACTTTCAGTAAGATTTTGTTGAGCCAATTACCACTGGTATACTTTGGATAATGTAAAAATAAATATTAATCTAATCATCTGCCTATCTTATTGTTACAAAATTCAGAGAAAGTTTTTTCAAGGAATCAACTTTATTTCCATACTCAAAACCATCTGCGGTGCTCATATTTTGCTGTGTAATTTGAGTGGAAATAATTCTGCTTCTTGGTGAAATAACTGACAGAAGAAAACTTAATCCTAAGTGGGTCTGTGCCACAATAAACCTGGTGGAAAGTATTTCACCAATTACGCTGAATGAATAGAAAGTTTTCTTTGTATTGATTGCCGATTAATCAGTGCTGCGTTTATTTTAGATTTTGAGGTGAATTTTTTGTGGTTAGATTTATTTTCCAACAGCAGAACCACAGCTACTCTTTTGAGAGCTTGCCTAAAAGTCATTGCAAACATTTTTCAGTCATTTGTGACTGTGTAAGGAAAACTGATGATATTAACCATCTCTGTGTCAGGAAAACCAAGTACTACTCTTGTAAATCCCCATCGTTCTTATGAGAATGGAACCTGCAAGATGAAGAAGATTGAAATCAATCTTTACTACTCATAATACTACTTTGGCCATCCATCCATCCATCCGACCAAAAGCCCAGACCTGCTTCTCCCCACTCACCCCACTCAGAGATATAAGAGTGTCCTGGGTCTGCCCAGGGGTTTCTCCCAGTAGGACATCCCCATAACACCTCAGATGGAGTCGGAGCTATACTCTGCTTAACTGCCTTACCCTTTACTTGTCAACAAATCAGCATTCAGTCAAAGCATAGTGTCATCAATGTCGAGCACTGTACAGTTGGGATTTTGGAGGACTGCATGGAAGCAGCACGTCTGCATTGATTAAAAACCCCACTGTAGGCTTACTGTAGGCAAACGCATCACTTTTTTTCTTGAGGCAGTCATTTTGCTTCCTTTTCAAATATATCACAGGTCCAAACATAGTCTCTTATCTGAGGAGCACAGGCGGTCAATTGTTGAGCTTGGCTCAGATTTGTTATGGCAGTCAGATTTAAAACACAATAAATGCATAGTGAGATCTGTGAGGGCAAAAATATTTCCCCTGGGCAATGACTAAAAGATAATGGATAATGGTTTTGTTTTGGAGTCAGCAGACCAATTTGTCAACGCTTTAGTGAGTGGTTGTCAGATTTCGAACATAGTTTCCAGGTACACTGTGTGGATGAATGCTTTTGCTACCATGTGTTTTCAGTGAGTGATGAGAGTCTCTTTGCCCCAAAATATTTTCATTGGCTGCAGCTTGTATTGCCATTTGACCTGAATGGAGAATATTGCAGTATTTAATTCTAAGCACATTGGGGAACTCCAGCCTACTCTGAGACCTGAGATGGCCATCGAGACGAGACATTTCAATATCAGTCTTTATCTACAAAAGACGTTTTTGATCAAGGAAAAGATCAGAGGTTTACAGAGACAGATGAATATATTGCTTTCAGGGATACAGTGTTAGAGAAAGATTTAAATAACTGAGGCCTGTCATAAAACATTGGGCTATTGTCCACACATTAGCTCACTAAATGCAGCCAGTTTGGAAAACTGATTCCATATGCAATACCAGTGTGTAAAGTTACTTTTTGATGTTAGAGTGTATACAGATTTACAATGATTTTATAGAGACGATAGGGTATATTTCAAGTCACAGCTACCTTGGATTCTTTAAGATAAAGTTGTTGTGATGGATGTCCTTGGCAGCAAGCACATTTACAGTCGTGTGAAGAGAAAGAACACCCTTACTGCTTCCACAGAAATTAAGAGGGTAAGTAGCAGCAAGAAGATGCTAATCAAATACACTGGTAACAGCAAGCATGAGCACCTCCATAAGAGGAGAGGTTTGGGCCGGTTGATGTTCTGAGGATTACCCATTTCCATAATCTTCCCAGCAGTACGCATCTCAGTAACTTAACACAAAGGTCAGTCTGTGCAATGCTCAAAGAAATTGAAAAAAGAAGAAAAGCTACATCTTAGATGCTAAAGACCTCAGTTAGCATGACAGTCCTATTAGCTTATGTCAGTACAGCTATTAAAGTCTGAAGAAATATTGTTTTTCTGGAAAAGTTGCCAAGAGAAGGCCACTTCTCTCTAAAAAGAACATGGTAGCCAAGTTCAGGCTTGCATATTTGTATCTGAACAATCCAGAAGCCTTCTGGAACAATGTCTTAGGGCAAAGGAGATCAAAGTAGAGACATTCGTCCATAATGCTCAGTGTCAAAAACCTAACAAAATATATCAGCCCCTCATACCAACTGTTTTAGTGCTAGCTAAAAAGCATCAAATGCAAATATTTAACACAACATAACACTTTCAAATAAATTATGGTTTTGCCTCACTAACCTAGCTAACCTATCAGCCAGCTAGCTAGGGCTGGCTAATATCTTAGCATATGCCCTGCTGGACTACTAACCTCTGTTACCCATATAGGCAGTCCACAAACTTTTGTTAAAGAAATAAGACGGTAAAAATAAAAATGTATAGAGCTATATATTTTGAATCTCAATGAGTAATAAAAAGCAGTACAAAAAGATTGGCAGATGACATCATACTGACACACATACACATCATACTGGGGTAGTTAGCAGCACTTGACTTTAATTTAATGTCATTACAACAAAGGGTGTAAGGAATGGAAGTGGCAGAGGCATGAAGTAGTATTAAAATCCAAACAGTGAAAAACATTCATACAAAAATCTCCGAGCTAATCTATTGTGCCAAAGGAATTTAATTTATCTCATATTAATAAATATTCTTTTGATCACAAGACTATTTGACTGTTGATGGTTGCAGCCTGGTGTAGTTGAGTGAAGTTAATACTGACAAATGTCTGTTTAAGACCACATTTACGTCACGTATACAGTTGTTTTCATCAGTGCAGGGTGGCCTTGTTTGTTACTTGGGGCAAAAAATGTGCCAAGCATACCAATGGCCTTGACTAAGTTTGGCTAACCAAGTGCTGCTGTTACTTTGTCTCCTCATTAAGAATTTACTTTCTCACTCTGCAGCATTAGACTTTGGACTTAGAATTGAAATGTAATTTACTGCATCTGCTTCGTTCAGGACATGCAGCCAAAAGTTGACATCAGAAGATAAAGAAGGGATGAAGTGGTGGTCGGTATCACCCATGCGCACATAGACAAAAAAAAGCACGCACACACACACACACCCATACACAAATGCAGCCTTTTAATTTTGTTCAAAGATGTTGAAATTTTGCTTTTTTCAGCCAAGTGAACACTGCGACACCCATCCATTATGACACGCCACTGAAACATCATATGTCAGCTATTTTACAGTGTTTGGCACAAACTCTGTAAGAGTTTTCAGTTAAGGTCTCTGCAAACTGCTGATCCTTTATATAAAAAAGGGGCAAAAGGCCATGCTAGCTTGATTGAGTCCAGACCCAGCTGACTTTCCACACGTGGCTCTTGCATTATAAATTTAGCTACTTCTTAAACCAGCTTCTCAGTAACAGTAAGTTACCCCTCCCCTGCCATTGCTGTAGTGATTTAGAAAGAGCTCATTTCAATATATTTGGATGTAACACTTAATAGTTTAATTGCAGAAACATTAAGAATGTATAAAGAAACAAAATGTGGTTTCAAAAGAATGCAGGTCTTCTGACTGTTTTCCACATGCAGCTTTTTTTGTTTCTCTTTGATAGAAGTGGGTCACACGCTACTTGGACTGGAAAAAGTTAGACTTCATTCTAGAGAGCTGAAATCATCGCAAGAAGAACGAGTTGAAGGTTGAGGAAAGAAAAGCAAAAAGAGCAGAGAAGGGTGTGAAACATACTCAGAACAAAAAAGTTTACAGGCAATGTCATGTTTTATTTCTTCTTGTGTATGGAAATATTTAGGCAAGGAGCACTTAATAAGTTGATTTTTGTATGATATGATTGCAAGAACTTTGTTTCTCCTTTGTAATATACACCTTGTAATCAGCCAGCAAATCACAGCATTTTTTAAGTTACATTAATTTCACACAGTAATAAAGTAGTAGCTGCATTGCACTCAGGGGGAACTGCCATCTGGCTTTTGCTTAAAGTTTTTTCTACCTTTATCCCAACTGCACATCACTGCCAAATGGTGACACTTAAGAGAAGCACATGTTCTTTGATTCAAAGTGTCACCAAAAAGTTTTCAAATTAACATTTTAGAGTGTAAAACCTGCATTTATTCAGTTGACTTTGGGACTGATAAACTGACTACCACTCCATAGAGTTTTGGTCTAAACTGTATATGATGTCCTAATCTATCCTCCAAACTTCCACACTTAGGCAGAATGAAGCACTTTACCTCTTTGTTCTGGGAGTGGCTCCTTGTAACACCTTCTTAGCAACTGCCTATAAGCTCTTTTAGACTATTGTTTGGACCATGACCAGGTCCTCAACATATTTGCTGGCCGTGTAGTCATGTGCGAGAAAACACCACCATCAGCCAAACACTAATGCCTTTGTAGAAACAAATCCTGGCACCTCTTCATTGACATATGGAAGAAGATCTTAGCAAACAACTGAAGTACCCAACCCAGATACCAACATGGCTGTAACCAGACATAATCATTGTATTGAATCCATGCTGGGACCCCGATGGGCAAAGAAAATTAAAGAAAGCATGCCAGGTACCATGAACTAGCAGATGCACGCCAAAGGCTGGCAATTCCACTGTGAGCCGGTGCAGGTTGGCTGCCAAGGATTTGCAGGGCGTTCACTCTGCAAAGCACTTCTATTACTAGGCATCACTGGAAGGATAAAAATAGGGCCATAGATCAAATACTGAAACTGCAGAGAAAACCAAAAGGTGGATTAGGATCAAGAGTGCGTACTTGTGGATAGCTTGGTGCTGGGATCCATCCTGGTTAGTTGGGTTCCTGGAAAAGCCCGTCTGATGGTGAAGGACCTGAAACCCCTGATGAGTCCAAGTTACGAGGTTACCCCACCATATCTGTGAGATGTATCTTTCATCAGTGCAACAAGATGTACCACCGTCACAGCCTAATGATATTGCCTATTTATTTTAAGTTATTATCAAGCTGATAGCATATTATTCATTTGTAATCATGTTTTTTGACTCATTTCTTAATTTAAGTCCAACATAAACTTTCAATTTTAGTTCTTTGTCTTTACTAACTCCTGAAGGTTATGCATCTACCTATTAAATGCCCTACTCTGTTCAAATGTCCACAATGTGCTGTTTGGAATGTAACCTTAGTTTCTTGGTAAATCTACGAGCAACAAACTGCTTGGGGTTTCTTTCTCTGATATATTTATTGCTGTAATTGTTTTCACCCTACGATGGAATAATAAGTTCTTTATAGATTTAAAAAGTTCAAGGTAGCTTTAAGCAACTCAATAAAAAAATGTTACCTGCATCAGAAAGGAGGCCGTGCTGGCAAGGATGAGGACATGCAATGAATCATGGTACTGGAGATCACAAACAAGAGCCATAAACAAGAGAAAAACAGAGGAAATGCCCTTCCCCTTTGAACAAGGTCCCTAAAGCTCTCAACAAATAAAAGATCTGTGAATTTTTCAATTGCTCACAGACATAATATTTACCAAACTCCAAGATGACATAATATCCAGGACACACTGACAGAGACTTGGTTGTTTTGCTCTCAGCTCACTTCTTTTAATTGGGCTTGGATTAAAGTTGTGGCTCTGTTTTATTCACTGCTCTGAGCTTGTTGTAAAAGTGAGTTGGGCCTATGAACCCAGCCTGTTTAGCCTTGAGATTTGAGCCTGGTGATTGTATCATTCTCTTGGCACATAATTCGGCCATACATAATCCTGGGAAAGCTCTGCAGGAGGGACGAGCAAGGTCAGTGCAAAGGAGCGAAAAGTCATTTTTATCCTATGAAATGATTGGCACTTGGTCTTTTGTTATCTCCATTTAACAGACTGGGTTACACAGAATGCATTAAAGTCCAAAATGTGAAATATGAACCTCAGTGTCTCATTTACTATAAGAAGAGGGATCTTTATTTTCCTATTTTTTTTGCAGATGCTTGCTGTAAACGGTTTGCTTTAGGTTTATCTCTATAATGTACAATCTTAAGTGCCATAAGATGAGTAACTGCAGTAAATATTTTTTTATAAATTAAAAAATCAACTCAATCTGGGGGCAGAAATCAATGGAAACTGGAGACTGTGGAAATCTTTAAGCTTAGTTCCTGTTGCCAACATTCATCCAATCCACTTTTAAACAGTTACCATACTCGTAAAGGAATGGCGTATCGTTTTATGTGTGCAGCACGAGCGTGCACGCACACAGACACAGTGTATCCATTAATTCATAGGACATCATTCAGTCCCCACTCTAACAATTTTCATCATATCCCCAGCCTTAATACCTAACTTTACATTACGATAACCTCAAAATGTGCATTGACCTTAAAATCCAAGTATTTATATTATGGGAACTTGCTTGTTGTCTTCATAAGAAAGCCATGTTCCCATCATGTGATTGTGTGGACAACACAATCACATAAGAACCACAATCTAAAGCGGTAAACTTCTTATACTTTTTTTAAGGGAAACTAACATCCAAGATAATCAGGTCATGCAGAGAGAAAGTGCTCTATATCCCGATTCTGTCAACGGGTAAACTCATTTTATGACGTGGATGTCTAAAATTACTTTGCGCGATGGAAATAAAGCTGGAAAAGTAGGGACGATTTTAGACATCATTAACTCAAGGACAGCAGGGTATTTTCTTACACTTAAGATTTGACATTCATTGTTTCTGACCGTCCTGTGTGCCTGTGTGTGAGGTCTGATGTGCTTTTAATGTTGCTTGTGAGTCGTAATATTCACCGACAATGACACATACCAAAACACGTATGTTGCTCGTAAACAAGTGCTGATGCATTAATGCATGCAAAAGCACACCATTATGACTCCACAGGTCAAGGCAAATATGCGAACAAATCCTCCCTAATCCAACGGCTTCTGGATAATATTCACTTTTTTTGGCTATTAAACCACAACAGATGGATTTAATTTAGGGTTGCTGGGTAATTATTATAATTATTTGCGTGCTACCTAAAGCATTACATCATGTTATGTTACACATGTTGGTTATATAGATCTACAGTAATAAAGCAACAGTGAAAGGCCTGACTGTTTGTTTTTACATCCAAAGTCCATTTTAGACACTGTGATTGACTAATGAGGCTCCTAACATCTTGACTGCCAGGACTGAGAGGCATTTTAGCTGCTCCAGCTTAGTTTAATCTTTGTACAGTGTTAGCTATTAGAAAATCCCTTTCAAGGAAACAAGGAAACAGCACTGAAGCTCGAGTGAAAAGAAATAAAGCTACTAAACCATTTCATTGAGAAACGCTCCAGACAGACAAAAGATGTCACATCTAAATCATACAATTAGACCACTCTAATACTAGCAAAGAATACTAGACAGTAATAAAAGGCAAGCTTCAGTGTTGTCAAACTTGGGTCTTGGCTTTATAGTCATGCCAATTTTTCTAATTAGTTTTAATGCAGAACTCTGAAAAGGGAGAAAAGGAGTGGTCACACATGCCCAGCTCAACCAAACTATGCGGATGAGAAAATAAATGCAAAAGTCTTACTCAAACTCTGCCTTGTAAATATGTAAATATTTAAAGACAAGCATCCTCTTGCAGTGTTGACCCGCTGTACTTTCCACAATTGTGTACACACGAGTTTGGGTGTGTTCACGAGCCAGTGGTTCAGATTATCTGACTGCCTAGCTAAATTAGACCCACATTTTAATAAACCAGAATTTGTCATTAGGCAGAATGATCTCAGTGTCATTTGATCTATTGGCAGAAATGTAACGTAACGTTTAAAATGACGTTTTTATTCATGCACAATCACCTCAAAATATCACTGTTGTGTTTTTAGCCGTGTTGCACGGTCATGTTGTTACAAAAGCCCAGAACAGGCAAACTAAAGAATGACTACAGAGAGGATCTTTCACCTTTTTAGCAGAGGTATTCATGTGGTTGCCACCCAGTTATTTTGATTCACTGTATCAAGGGTACTGTTGTTTCACACAACAGAAAATCTCTACTTTAGTGACTTTTTCATATTCAGAATGAAGTTCTTTAATGTTAAATATTACTATTTATCGATCCTATTTATCCCAGAGAATACAATAAGCTTTAGATAACTGTCCCTTGCCTATAGTTTCATATTTAACACATCTAAAATTGGTATCAATTTTCTGATCTTAATTTAACAGGAGTAAGTGGGTTTCTCAAAATGTTCACCTACAGTAGTGTGGAAAAGAAAGAATAACTTATTCTTATAAGTCTTGAAATGCTGTATTTCAGATATCTGATGCAACATTCTATTAATTTAACCAATGTTAAAAAAGTGTTGAGGAGAAGAAGTTTTTAAACGACTCTGTGCAGTCCTGTGAAAAAAAGGATCCCCTTATTGAATTAGTAGGGCAAGTAGCAGCCATAAGCTGCTAATCAAAGCACTTCATTGGCTGATCATCAGCAAGTTTGACCGTCTCTATAAAAGTAGAGGTATCAGCAGTTTGTTGGTCTGGAGCATTCAGGTGTTAACACAATGTGTCCATTCCTCACAGAAATGATAAAAAACCCAAGAGCTACATCAAAGTTCATGACAGCATAATTAGAAAATATAAATTGCTTGTTTGGAAGGGAGGCAAGGAAAAATCCTTTGTTCCTCTAAAAAGAACATGGCAACATGGCTTAGACTTCTAGAACATGACAGATGACACCAAAGTGGAGAGGTCTGGTTAGAATTCACAGCACCATGTTTGGCTGAAACCAAACACAGTGTATTGGCACAAACACTTCATACCAACTGTCAAAAATGATGGTGGAGAGGTTGTGATATGGGTGTGTTTTAAGGCAGCCATGGGACCTGGATAACTTTCAGTCATTGAATTCTCCCTAAACTCTCTATATTAAATTATTTTAAAGTCAGCCTGCCACAAATTAGGACAATAGTCCAGAGCACAGCAATAAATCTACAACAGAATAGCTGGAAATGATAAGATTCAAGGTGTTGCGATGGTCCAGCCAAAGTCCAGACCTCAACCTTATTAAAATGCTGTGGCAGGACCTTAAGAGAGATGTGCATAAATCAATATCTGCCAACCCTAATGAATGTTTTCTGTCACACCATTCCTCCACAATGATGTGAGAGACTGATAAAGTCATACAGAAAAGAAATTACTGCTAAAACGAATTGTGGGGTGTATTTAGTTTTTTGCAGGACTGCATAGAGTCGTATGACTCTGTAATGTGAGTTGTGAAGCGTGATTAAACAAATATTTATAAAGTTTAATCCAAGTGAGACTGGTTAGTGCCAAAAAACCAAAGGTGTATTTAGTAAGAACTTCATAATATATCCAGCTATCAGATACTGAGATCATCTGACACTGTTTTCCAGCTCACAGGCACCTACGGCTTATTAAAACACCTAAAATGCTTTTGTCAAATGCCAAATTGCTCATATTTTCTGTTACTTCATTATTATCCTCCTCCTCCTCGCAGCAGATACAAATACATCATCGGAAAAGTCTGTATCAGTGAACGCCAAGGCCAGGAGCGGCTTTCCTTGATAATCAAAACAAAAACTTGGCAGGGGTATCTTCCTTCGACAAGTTTATTGTTTTTGGAAGGCATCTCCCTCTGCATTAACTTTTCAGCATGTAACCCCCCCCCCCCCCCCCCATTGATTAGTTCTAAGATAATGATCTCATCAATTACAGTTTTTAATTGCTCTTGTTTTATTTTTTTCACTTATCACTCAAACGATTGTTTGCAAAAATTCCCACAGAGGCAAGAACAAAGTGAGAGGTCAGCATTTTGATAAATAGTCCATTTGCTTTTGTTGGCAAGTGTGGTATCTATCTTAGTGATCTTTTTGAAGGATGAGAATATATCTCAAAATAAAATATAACAAAACATTATATAATATATTTTATTATAATGCAATGAGCGTGCAGCATTTTCTCTTGTTGTCCTTGGAAACATACCGATAACAACTGTGTTTAAGCAAATTCTTCAGTGCATTAATCTTAATTTTGTAGAATAAATCTGGAATTAGACAAATGGCCTATTGTTTCCTTCAAATAAGAAAGAGGAAAAGTGATTTGCCTTCCTATATTTGTTCAGGAAATTCTCTGAAAGAGCCAGTTCTTCTAATTGTTAGGCTGTAATCAGACTGAAAATTTGAAAAATTACATTAAAAAAAGAAAAGAAAGACACATGGAGGCTGTCTTGGTACCAGTGATAAAAGATAAAGATAAGATAAAGTACAAACCAGGAAATTCAGTTTGAAGGCTTATCAGATGCCAAGACTCTCCACTGTAGTTGAGACAAGCCTTTAAAGCCAGATATGACTGTTATGGAAAGTTATCAAGGCATCTTATACTCCAGCAGACACCTAGATAAATGGTCAAACAGCTTTAAACTGTTCCATAGAAGCACCCGAGCCCCTTTTTCCTATGTCAGAAATGCCTTAAACTATCACTCAGATATTTGCACCTTCTTCGAGCACTAATCACTTTGGTGTGCAGATAAGAGTTTTTTATTTTACACCTGTCATGTGTAAAGACTTGGACAGTCCAACACGAATGCCTTTCAGATGAGAAGGTCTGAAAGTCTGTGACTGTATATACTTCTCTGACAGCCAGGGTTCACCTTTATTAGTAGTATGACAAACTGCATGAACTAGTTCCTTTAAACTGTGCACTGACCATAAAGTTCAATGCTTCACCATAAGTAGTATGCCATAGTAGTAGCATGCCATTTTTCACCTGGAATGCAGTCGTGTGAAAAAATTAATTAATTAAAAATTAAAAAGTAACACCTCTATCACCATGCTTGAAAGATGACATTAGGTTTTTGTGTTGATACACAGTGTTTCGTTTTGGCAGTGAATTATGGTCAAACATCTTCACTTTGGTTCTCTCTGTCCAAAAGGCATTTTTCCAGAAGTCTGGTGATTTGTTCAGATGCAACTTTGCAAACGTAATCCATGCTGCGATCTTCTTTTCAGAGGGAAGAGATCCAGAGGATTACATAGAGCGCTATGAAAGCTTTTTTTTTTTTTCATATGACTGACCCTATGCTTAGCTGTTTGGTTCGAAAAAACATATTTAGCATTAAATTAATAGAATGTTACATCAGATTTTGGGAATACAGTGAGGAGGAATGGCATCATCAGAACAGATCAAACTGTAAACACACTGTAAAGTAGGGCATGGATAATTCTTTAATAGCACGAGGCAGATATGGCTCTCTGTTTAGTGCAGGATAGAAAGTGTTTTGGCTTATGGTAACTCTCTCTCTCTCAGCTCATTTGTACACCTGAAAAAATCTGATTTATTCCTCTCTGTTAGGTGCTGGATGAAGGTGGAATGTGTGTGTTATTGTGTTGGAATTTATCCCCATATGCCTTTGAGTTATTGGGTTGTGCTTCTCAGCTGCTGTGATCCTTCAAAATCAATCAACCTTGGCTGCGCAGGACCAGCACGCACACTTGTTGCCAATAATTATTAGCATTCGTTTTAACCCACTAGAGTGTCACACAGCTCAAATAGACTTGCTCAGCTAAGGCTAATTCAAATCTCTATGTGTCAAACACAGCTCCACACATTTTTAAATCTAAAGAACTGTTTTAAAATGCAGTTTTATCCAGACTGGGGAGCCCCAACCTTTGATTTAGTGCATTAAATATATATATATATATATATAAAACTTGAAATTACTTCCATATATCTTCTACACTTAGTGCCATCTTTCCTTATTTCTCAAGGTTTTGAATGTTTCACTCTCCTGCCAGAGGTTAAAGAAACAGACTGACAACACAAATTGGGATTTGCAGGGGCTAGTTCTGAGCGAAGACATAATAAATTTAGACCTTGTGTGCACAATAGATGTTGTTGCTTACCATTTAACAACCTTGAAAAACAAGTGAAAAACACTTCAGGGACAAGATTTATTTATACACAGAGAGATAATGACAGATGTGGACTAAACAGAAAGAAGTACTTCCGTGTGTGGAAGCCTGCGCCATCCTGCAGAGATCACACACGAACAATATCAACACAAATATGCGTAAAGAAAAAAATGCTTGAGACTCATCATCTCAAGCATTTGAAGTGATGCTCGACCCACATGTTGTCTAATGTCTTATAGCCCTCAAAGTGGGAATTAAAAATATGCATTGCTCTCCTCCCCTCTTGGCAAATTCATGACACCAGTAAATCTCGATTTAAAAAAAGAAAAGAAAAGAAAAGCCCCGCATCTTGAAAAGCAATCTCACAGCAAAGAGAAGTCATACATGGAAAATTTAGAATGCTGTTTCCTGAAGAGGTTTCCAGGGGAGTATTTTTATTTTAACTCTTATTAATCATTCAGTGCTAAAAAAAAAAAAAAAAAAAAAAACATCCTAAATCGCAGAGCCAGGAGTTGTTGTGAAAGAACAAACTGAGCTCTTCTCAGACTGATTGGCCACAGGTCTGCATGGAAAAGTCACATCACAACAGGAGATGCCTGCATTCGCTGGCTAAGGTAAGACAATGGCCAAAAAACAGAAGCACATGGGAAGAACAAAGGCAACACAACACGAGATGTTTATGGATAGGTGCAACATCTCCGTGATGTTTAAATACATGCAATGACTTAAGCGAAGGAAACGTTGACTGTGTAACTGCTAATGAAATACACCAATCCATGCTTTTGTAAGTAACTGGGAAACAAGATAAGACACTAACAGAGCTCACAACACACTTAATTACAGATTTACAAGAACAAATTAGCTTTAATTTAATACTAATATATCTGGTGGGCCTGTTACATAAAAGTCCATTGTTGTCAACATGTTCACCGATACTTTACAGGGTGATAATTTGGCAATGTTGTATTTACACGCTCACTTGTTGTCTCATAGCTAAAAATAGCCACGATAAATCAGTTAAAGGAGCTTTGAAGTTGACCTGTAAAGCTCAGGAGTGAAAAATTTATTACAAACACACAACTTTTAATGCAATACCTGTATTAAATTATGATATGATTTTAGCACATTTTATCCATAGTAGTGACATCAGGTTTTTATTTTGCAATATGTAGCACCTCAATCACAAAAACAGTTATTTCACAATTGCTATTTTTAATCTCACACACAAGCACTCTTTATGAGGTTGAGAAATTTCTGTTATGTGGCTGTGAAAGCAATTAATTGTGTGTCTGTGTGCAGCATTGCCTGCAGTACGCATTTTGAAATGCGTTATGTTTATATATCTGAAAGGACAAATGTGCGCTGTGTTAATTCATTCATCGGGACTTGTGCGGCTGTGCACTCGTGTGTTGATCGTAACCCCTGCAAAGTGTCGAAGCCCTCTGCGGTGCTCTGGTTAGTAAAACACTGCAGCAGATGTGTGAGGATGAGGTCACTCACATGCTGCCTTAAAGACTTATGCTGATGCTGAATCACCTCACATGGACAGAGAGCTCACAGGAGAGGCCACAGCAATACTTCTGTTCTACCTTGATAAAAAAAAGCTTTTGAAAAATTACAAGATTTAAGTCTGCAAGAAACAAACACTAGCTATGACATTCATCTCTCAGATACTAGATGAGTGGCATTGGCTGCATGCTTGTTGCACAGAAGACACATAATTTACAAACCTTAAAGAACAGTGGAAAAAAACGAGTAAAGAAATAGAAGTATAAAATAGTGCACGTTCCAGAAATGAACATAACTAAGGCAATTGTATTAAAAAAAGGAATAGCAGTATGAAGTTGACTGAGTGTGAAATTAGATGGGACAGTCAGAAGAATGCTTTGAGGGCTTAAATTTCTACATCCGTCTACCCGACTACTGGTTACACTGCCAATATTGCATCTGTTTCTGAACACAGCAGTGACTATGGAAAATCCCCTGGCAGGAATAATCTCCAAACACACACACACACACATGCAGGAAAACATAGACATTAAACCTGTATCTCTACGTTCTGCATATCTGTTATATAAGAAGTTTTCTCTTCCTCACATGTCCCTTCCTGTGACATGAAGTGGTCACGTTCCAGGGTTTTAACTTGACTTTCAGGGGGCTTGTTCACAGAAAAGAACTGCTGTTTAGACTGTTTGTCTTATTTAGTCAACATTTCAAATAAAATTCAGACTTGTGAGGCCTGAGAGCAGGAGAATCAAGTACACGAGGAAACTAGTTAAACACTCCTCCAGCCCCAGTTCTTTCCTATACTGAAAACTGCTGATTCCTTCGATGAAAAATGAGCTTTTCTCTTCTTTATCAAACTCGCTGGACAAGAGATGAAAAATATTCTGTTGTGACCACTTTTTTTCTTCTCTTTTCAAAATACCTTCTGATGCGACCCAGTCATTTTTTCCATGCTGGTTTGTGCTCTTAGTTTTCCATTTGGAGATGTGTTTAGACAGACAATGAAATATAACAGAGCAGAATGATAAATAGATTCTTATGTATTCCTGCAAAAATACAGACAACCATCTCTTCTGTCCAGCATGATCTCATTATGTATGACATATGAAGTCAGCTTAGAACTGTTTTCACAGATTAAAATAACTTGCTATGATTGCTGGATCACACTCTAGAACAGGTAATGAGCTGATAATCGAATGCTTTCTAGGTTTTTCTGTTGTGGTCGGTGATCTTAGCTAAGTGGAACTGTTGTTTGACCCTAAAAACTCTTCACATGTTGTCAGTAACTAGGTTTTTGGACCCTTAAAATACCTACTTGGCATCACTTTCTTCACGGTTTCAAACACAAGTTTAAAATAGGCGTGTGAAGAATTGAAAACAGCTCCGAGACATTTAAATCCTCACTTCAGTGCATCTGGCCACTGAACACTGGGAATGTTTATTTTTTATTATTTTTAGTGCACGAAAACCCCAAAACAGGAGAAAGAGGTACCAAAATAGTGCAAGCAAACAAATTATGAAATACTGAAGTTTCTACTTCAATAAAAACACAAAGATTTTCCATTGTTTGTTCTGCATGTGTTTCCAAGCTTTCCGGGGTGCCTGCATGGGGATTCTCCAGGTACTCCAGCTTCCAAGAGGTGCATGCTAACTCGATATCCTAAATTACGTGGTTGTCTGTGTCTCTCCACTAGTCATGTGATAGACTGGACTCTTGTCCAGAGTCAGCTGGAATAATCTCTAGTCCCCAATGAGCCTAAAATAAATTAAGAAAATGGGCAGATTTGATTCAACCAGTGCCATTTACCATTTGTCATCAAAATAAAACATCTTCTTTAATGGGTCATCAGATTTTCTTTGGTTAAAAGGTTTCAGCACATCTGGATGGAAATCTGACCATTGTTCATAGAAAACATTCCCACTGAGCTCACATGTTGCCTCATAAACTGCCATGTGACATCAACATCAGTTTAAAAACACATTAAATGAAATGTTGCTGACTGGAAGCACACATGTATCAAAAAGACAGTGTTGTAATGTGGTGTGGCGAGAACCCAAGAGCAGGAACAAATGAACTAATACTAAGCCTTTAACAGCTTGAAACACAAAGTCCAAAGCTTACACAAACCAAATAAATACATAGAAATACACAAACCAGAAGCACAGGGAATACCAGGGAATACCAGGAACAGGATTTTGTATACGCTGAGGATTTGGGAAATGGAAAGGGGGAACTGAGACACAGGTGAAAGTAATCAAAATAGTCAGCCAGACAGAAAGTAAAAGCCAAAACAAATCAAATTGAAACAGGAAACAAGCTAAAGATTCACATATTAAGCATGGAGGCAAGACTGACTAAATAAGAAGACACAGACAATGGGACAGGAAAGAAAGACATGATAGAGAGAGGAACAGGGAAACACTGAGGGAACAAAACACTTGGAAAAATCCAAAACAGGAAGTGAAGCTAAAGACCAAGAGCTCAAAATAAAACACTCCGACAATAAAGCCAACTTAAAAGGCATCCAAAACTCGAGGAAAACAGGAACCAGAACTCAAATATTAATACTAAGGCTGGTATAAGGCACTAAAATTGGAATCGAAAATCAACTTAAGAAACATAAAAATGAAATCTTCAAACAGAAAAGCAGTAACATGTATACAGAAACCCAAACTCAAACCTATGGACTAACAATTCAAAGCTTAAAATGGCATAAAGCCCCTCAGACTGTGACAAACAGAGGTCTATATGGCTATGGTTTCAGTCAGGAGACACGTGCTTAGCTACAATAAGCCACAGCTTACGTTACATTCTTATTTGTCTGGATTGTATTTTTCAAATGACCTGCTTTCCAGATGGTGTGTGTTATGCAGAGATTCTCTGCTATGATACCTCCAGGAAAATATATGTCTGTTGCCGCTAACACAGCCAGCTTTCCATGGTGAATTGGTAAGGGTAAAGAGGGAAAAAGCACAGGGACGGCATATATCAGAGTACTAGAATAGAATATACCTTGTTCCACCTCAAGTGAACCTCTGATTTTATCAGAGTGTCGCTGATAGATAGTGGATCAAAGCTTGTGGTATCAGCTGATAAATAACAAAATATTTTACTACAAAAATTACAGATCTCATTAAGTAATGCAATTAACCTTTAACATAGACAAGACTAATGTGAGCTTGCCAGACATTTCTTAAAAGTATTATTTGCATTTAAAATCCTGCATTTGTATGTGAATGTACAAAACTGGTAGTGTATAGATTTTAAACTCATTGCAGCACAGCATAGGTAATAACGACAACAGCAGAGATTGAGTGTCGTAATTAAGTCATCAATCATATAACAAGTATCTGAATAAAGTTTTACATAGCATTGTTACTGCAAAGGAGGTTTTATCAATATTGCAGTCAGTATAGCACGTTGTGTAAAAGTGTTATATTTTTCAGGCTTTGGTTTTCTTATTTTTGTCCATCTGACCATTCAGTTATCATTTATTACTGTTTGTTGAAGCTCAGCAGAAATTAAGCTTATGCGTAAGTTCAAGATGGAAGGTCTGTAAGATCTTTCTTCACACGTCTGTCTGCTTCCCGGGTGTTTGGTGGCTAATTGATCGTTTACATCACTTCCAACCTCCTATGCTGTCAACCTCATTTCTGACATCGCTGGTCTAGTCCAATCATCTATCTGCCCAAAATCTCATCTGTCATTCTCCCTTGCAGACACTTTTGTCCAACCGAACTCTTTGCCTCTCCCATGTTACTCAAGCTCCATGGAAGCCTCCACCTTTATCTCCACCACCAGTGTCTAGACTCCCGGGGTTCCTTCCCCAGTTCCTATCACTGCTGGGATCCGTTCTGCTGTGATGGGCCATTGTAGTCTAATCACCAAACAGCTTGATTTAATTCTGTAAATAAATCATGTTCAGTTCCCTCTAATGATCTCTCCTCATTGAAATGGTTTCAGTGGAAGTGTGCCTCTCACTAAACCATTTTTAATGAAGGAAAACAGGGAGAATAGCGCAAATTACACAAAAGCTGGAATGAAATTCAGTGGCAACAAGTCTTATAGAGTGGTGAATCAAAACGTAATGATTTGGCGGCTGCATTTCAGCCAGTGGTGTTGGGGATCTTGCAGTAAAAGCATACCTGGATAAAAAAAAAAATACACAATGGAACACAATCAATCATGGATTGGCCTCCCCAGAGTCCAGACCGCAGCATTATTGAAGCAGTGTGGAATCATCTTCACAGAAAACAGAACAAAAGGAGGCCAACATACAAAGAAAATCTTTGACTGTCCTTCAAGAAGCCCGGAGAAGTTTTCCTGAAGACTATTTAAAGAAAGTACAAGGAAGCTTCCCTGGGAGAGTTCAGACTGTGTTGAAGAATAAAGGTGGGCAGACCAAATATTGACTTTCAAGCTCATTACAATTGTACAAACTCTATTTTTTAATGTTATATGCTGTATTTTATGTATGTTTGCACACATTTTAATAAATCTTTGCTCTTATTTCCCATTTTCCTAGCAAAGTCTAAAGAAATTAGGAGTGTTTAGTATTATTAATTGTTTAGAATCAATAAAATGATTTCGATCTTTATTACATTTTACAATTTTGTCCCACTGTGACATTGAACTTTGAATCTTTTAATCGTGTACACTTCTTTCTATCAAGGTGTTGACCTGGTACTAAAAATTCCTTCCCTGTTTTTAAAGCCAGTACACTGTTGTACAGCTGATCCTTGGAGATAATATAGAAGGACACAAGAATTTCTCTGTTCTGTCTAAACACAACTGTCTTTCACAGACAAAGTTGTTACAACCTAGCAGGGTGGCACCATAAACTGTATAAAAACATGCAGGTAGTTCTGTTACCAACTGGTTTGTGGATTATTATTGAAAAATATCAGCATAATATTTCTTCTTTAATTTTTCCAGATTTTTTGTTTTGTTTTCAAAATGTATGTCATGAACAAGGGGTGTGCTTGATTGAGAAAACCATAAGGTAAAGATTTCCTTCCTTATTCTTTATTCTATATTCTGTATTTTACTCTAAATGTGACCATAAAAAATAAATATAGTATACTGCAGAAAAGTAGAAACCATCAACTAAGACTAAGACCCATTAAGAAAATGTGTACTGAGTAAGAAGCAGTGTAATTTTTGTCAGACAATTTTATAAATTCAGAGAAAACTAAACCCATTTTCTGTTTATAGTCTATAAGAAGCACTTAACGAGTATTTACTCTACTCACAGTTTGACTTATAAAAGAAAATAAATAAAATCAAAGACTAGCGGTCCTGTTGCTCTATTTTCACCTGTAAAGCAGGAGTGGGGTAGGCGGAGGGTTACCCTGGTGCAGGTGTGCCGCAGCGGTCAGTTGAAGAATCCGCGAGTTTCTCTGTGAGTTTCCCATTACGTGGTAGCACACTCGGTGCTTGCTTGGAATTTTATTGGGGGGGGGGGGTTTCGCTGTAAAAAGAAGTTTTCTTCCCACGCACAATGGACACTAATGTTTTTGTCACTTTTTATGAAATCAAACTCAAAGTAAGGTCAGTACTTCCAGGCTTTAAACGCTGCACGCTCATACTCTCTCCCGCACTCGATATATTATCCATTGTTGATCTGCACACAGCTATTGTCGCGAAGGTCGCACTCACTTACTCACTGTCATGAGACATTCTTGCAAAAAAATCACGGTTTTAGTAACAGTAACGCAGCGGAAAGTAAGAGTAATCTAATTACCGTTTTTGCAATAGTAATCCCTTACTTTACTCGTTAACTGAAAAAAGTAATCTGATTACATCTCTGGTGATGAATGCTAATCTTTTAAGAAAGAGAAAGAAAAAACAAGTTGCCTATCACGTTACTGTCTGTTCGCTCTTTTAAAACATTGAAACAATATTTATGTGTTTACGGATTTTCTTCTACAAGACCACCAGGAGCTACATGATTTTGCCCATGGTCATTTTAGACCGGGAATAGCTCCATCCCATAAGGAAGTCAAGTCTGCTGCAGATGAAGGCACCTTATTGTATTTTAATACTCCAGTGTTTGGGTGTCCTCCAGTTTCTCTGTTTCTTTTCAGTTTCTTTCCTCTGACATCCTGAGTACCCAGCCAAAAAGGATCTGCCGAGTGCTGACTCTGTAAAGGAGAAGAGAAGACAGCCAAGTTTTGACAGAAAAACTTATCCGCTCTCTTGATTAAATCCAAAGAAATGATTGAATCTCATTCAAGCTTAATTGCCAAGACGAATACTTGAGAAACAGAGGAAGCAGCTTAAAAAAATGATGGATATGGAAAAAGAAAATACATACAAAGAAAATGTCTGAGTTCAAAACTTCTCACTTTTAAGATTAAAAGAACACACTACGGTGTTATATATCCACAAATATGAAAAGTTATCCATGAACTATTGTTCACTTCATAGAGAGAAGGGATCTTAGGTCTACAGTTAGCATCCTTTCATGAGCTACAGTTGGCAGTGTGGTGAACTTTTCATTTTTTAAATGAAAAGTCAGTGAGCTCGTGTGGATTTGTCAAGCTTGGATCAGTCCCACATAAACCCAAATGACCCCAGGCCTGCAGTGATTTATCACACTCTGCTGCCTAAGCGATGTCCACAAGCCTTTGGACTCACTGGTGCGAGTGACTATTACATAACTGCAAAGAATTAACCAGACACCGTCACACCCTCTCACTGAAACAGTCTTTTCCTTTCTTTTCTTTGCAGCACAGACTTTTCACAGAGTGTTTCACTTGTAGAAATGTCAACGATCACACGAAGCACTACCAGAGGAAGAAGCATATTGCATGCCTTTCTACTATGTTCAAGTTGTTTGTGTGTCTGGTCTTTTTTTTTTTAAACAAAAATGAGATGGACAAAGTTTCCCACAAAACCCTGCAGCCTGGTTCCTGGCTCGTGGTGCCTGCTGAAGAGCTCCCTCTCTAAAGCACTCAGTTTCAGGCTCAGACCCAAACGGGTGCCCTGAATTTTAGCTCCGTCGCCCTCTCTGCCAGGAACAACGGACGACGAATCCTGGAAAGTTTTACCTCCTTAGTGTTGACACCTCACTTTTCCAGGCCAAATGGGACAATGACAGCTTGTGTAGGGCAGTTCACACAGAGAAACACCACGGGTCAGCTTTGCTGGTTGGAGGACAGGATGGTGGATCATAGAAATGTGATGACAAAGCTGAAAAATTATTTAGGAGGCAGACAAGAGATTGAAGATGCTGACATTTATTCAGGAAGACGTCATATGAAAAGCAAGTCAGGTTTTAGAAGCATACAGATAATTTTTCAGTTAAAGTACAAAATAAACATTTATGAAAATAAAAGAGTTAAGAAATGAGCACATGTGCTACTAGAGTACAGAAGTTTAGTCTTTATCTACTCTTTCCTGAAAGCAGACAGTCCCTGAGGCCTTCAGAGAAGCAAAACAGAAGACACAAGGTCAGGTCATCTAGCTCCACCTACCCTGACCTTTAAAGATCTGAGCAAAAACTCAGAGAGCTCAGTGAACAAAAACGACCCACTCTAAGAACTCTGGACGTTCCCTTGCATGCATCTGTCAGCACTTTGTGTTTGAAAACACAATAAAAGGCTTGAAAAGGGAAGAAAGGAGAAAAGTCTGACTGAATATTATGTTCTTATTTTTGAAGGCTTCTTTGTTTTTCTTCTTTCTTGCCCACCCAACATTTGTGGTTCAAATTTGTGACAACCAAACAGCGCTGTGGAAGAAAATGTAAAGTCTGCGAGTGTGGAAGTAGAGGCCACAGTTTTAATCAGTAAAGACCAAAGTATTTGTTGGGCACGCATTTCCACCCCAAAGGCCCCGACAGTAAAAAATCAGGATGCGAGACTCAGCCGCATGCGAGTCTCGCTGCATGCCTGTGTGCGAGAAACCACAACGACAGCAGTACTTGTGTTTCCTATGAAACATGTGTATAAAAATGTGAAAGTTCATGTCGTTTCTGAAGAAAAGGGGATAGGCAACAAAGCTAAATATATATGCATGTTTGTCTATGTATTACTTGAGTCTTGGATGCACTTTTTTAGGGAAAAGCAGTACAAAGAGAAGAGGGTAGAGGGGTGAGGAACAAAGGTGGTTTTTGAAAAAGGAGTTAAACTCAGCGACTGAGACGTTTGCTCAAGATTTTCCTCTCTTCCCTTCCAGAAGGTAAAGAAACTATCCTGTGTGAGTTCCATCTTTTTTTTACGACTCGTAGATGAGGGAAATACTTTTTGGCATACTCAAACTTTTACAGAGCAGAAGTAGGCCACATTTAGAGTCATCCTCTCATAAATTTGGAGACTTCTGTTTTTAAAGGCTGGCAATGTCAACGTCACAAATGAGACCAATCCTGTTTGTGTGCTTATACTTTTTGCTCTGATGAATCCAAATCCTCCTTGCTTTAGTACATAATCTGTTACAAAAAACCCTGTAAGTCTGCTGTTGAAGTTATAGTCCATGCAACGGTACATTAAACTCATGCTACACCAGTGGGTAATAACCCCCTGATGCACTTTCAGAGTTCAAATCAAATGACATTTTCATTTTTACTGATCTGTTGAGTAACTCTTTCAGTTGGCAAATTCTGATCTGAAAAATAGCTAATTCAGAAAAACCCAAAACTTTTCCTGATTCTAGTCTCAGCGGTGAGTCTGGTCAATGTGTGCTTGAAATCATAATGTCTACTGAAAACTGGTTCAGGTCTCTACATATGAGACAGCTGCCAGGAAAAGGATGATATATCTCAAATGTGACATTCCCACTGGCAAAGTGGTCAGTCTTACTCAATGAGACGAGGAGGGGAGACATTTATATATGATAAAGCAGATGGAAGCCATTTGTATAGAAACTACATCAGCTTTTTTGTTTGAATGTACTTTAAACGTTGTAGATAAATGCTTATAATTCAAAACTGGAAATGTTTCACAGCCTTGTTTGCATTCTCTTATGCACTAATTAACTTTAAGTACTTAATTATCAAGCATCTCTAAAAAAAGATATAGATATATATATATATATATATATATATATAGATATATATATATATATATATATATATATATATCTATATATAGATATATATATAGAGATATATATATATATATATATATCTAGATATAGATATATATATATATCTATATATAGATATATATATAGAGATATATATATATATATATATCTATATATAGATATATATATAGAGATATATATATAGAGATATCTATATATATATATATCTATATATAGATATCTATATATATATATATCTATATATATCTATATATAGATATATATATATATCTATATATATAGATATATATCTATATATATATATATATATCTATATATATATATATATATATATATATATATATATATATATAGAGTTCTGTGTATATTTCTTTAAATTTCGTTTGTGAAATAGGAAATGAGTGCAATTTTATTGTATATAAAGCAAGAACAGAGTTTCAATTCTATTAAAAGTTCATATTTGGTGTGTTCACCTTTAGTCTTTAAAGTGGTCTGAACTCTCTTCGCCATGTTTTCTTGTCATTTCTTTTTTCTTCTCCAGACTTTTTGAAGGAAAAGCTCTTCTTTGGATGCTGGTTGCCTTTTGTTCTGTTAGTGTCAATAATGTTGAGGTCTGTGCTCTGTGGAGGCCAATGCATGACTGAGTGATTCATTGTGTGTTTTCCTATCCAGCTATGCGTTTCCTTTATTGGTAGTGTGTTTGGGATCATTGTCATCCTGAAAAATGAAGCCATTGCCAATCAGATGCTTTCCAGGTGGTAGTGCATGGTGGATCAAAATCTGTTGGTACTTTTCTGCATTTATAATTCCATCAGTCTTGATAAGATCTCCAACACCACTGGCTGAATTGAAGCTCCAACCATGATAGAGCCTCCACTGTGTTTTACAGATGACTGTAGACACTTACTGTTGTACAAGTTTGATTCTTGTGTAATTTGGATTACCTCAGTCTTTTCTCCCCATGAAAAGCCACCCTTCCACTTAGATCATTTCTGGTGAAATTTCCGTCAACAGCAAGTGGCTTTGTTTGTTTTTTTTGCCCCTACTCACATGAATTTCAGGTAGTAGTCATCTTGTCCAGTTTTCATTGAACCGAAAGATTTGGCTCTTTGTAAATTAGTTTGGACAGTCCTGTATACACAGTAGGAGCCTAAGCACAAATGTTAAGGGAACACTGCCCTCTTCTGGCAACATTGTAAATAGTAGCACTATGACCAGATGTAGGCATAAAACCTAAAGTTTTTCAGCTTGACAGAATCGTGAGGTTTATATGACCTTTGTTAAGAAATCAAGGTACTTAATGCCTCCCCATTCATGTGCTTATTATACATTTACTGCCTGGATTTAAATCTTGATTGGACTGAACTCATCTTGGGTGAAACTCTAAAGTGCTAGACAGGAGAGGAAAATAATAACAACAACCCAATGTTGACATCCATCTTTTAACACCAATTGAGCTAAAACGCATTTGAAAACATGAGCTTCAGTGACCAGTATTCAACACTGCCCTATAATGGGGCCATGAGGATTTAAACTAAATAAAGTTTAGAACTGCATTTATAACTCCAGCTTCTTTTATAGCTTAGAGGGAAAAAAGATGAAATTTTAGAATCTTACAAGTAATGAAAAAAAAAGGAAAGAAAGAAGAATCAAGCTTTTACAACTGTTTTGTTACAATTTCTGCTTTTTATTATCATACAGCAAATACAAGGACTGCAATAACATTGTCTGATTTTAGTGTGGCTTAACCTGACTGAGACAGCTATAAGAATATGCACTCATGTTATCTTACACCTAGTATGCCACTCATAAGATGTGAGAATGGCAAAAGCCAGCTTTGATGTTAAAGTTGTCCATTATTGTGCGCTTTCAAAATTACTGGCGGTTGAGAACAGACCAGAGATAAACAGTACTTGCCCGCTAGCTTCAGAATTTCCACGTCCAATATATGTACCAAAAAAATATATATATTTTAAAGACAGTTTAAATGCCAGTTACCTTCTGAAGATTTGAAATGTCATAAGTCTGATTTTTAAAATTCTGATTCAATGCAGGCAACTACCGTTTGATCCAAGTCTTAGTGGTTGCTGTGCATCAGCTTCTACTTTTTCGCCATCTGAAGACGCTCACTCACGTTCTCCCAGTTGACTACATTCCAGATAGCTTTCACATAGTCAGGTCGCACATTCTTGTATTGAAGGTAGTAAGCATGCTCCCATACATCAATACCAAGGAGGGGAATGAGACCTAAGCGCCAAAAAAATAAGGAAAAAAATTAATATAAACAGGCCATGTTGCAGTTAGAAGGTCAAGTCGCATTTATTCAATTTAGTTTTATTTATATAGCACCAAATCACAAAAAGTCCAACTGACCTGTTGTCCCCTGCAAAGGATCCTGGTTAGCACAAGCAGCAATGCGAAGTCTTCCACTGTCCTTGTCAAAGCCAAGCCACCCCCAGCCTGAGCCCTGCACAGCCACCGTAGCAGCAGACATCTTCTCTTTCATCTTCTGAAAGGAGCCAAAGTCCCGTTTGATTGCCTCCATTAGTTCTCCTACAAAGTTGTCAAACAGATGTGTATGCTTCAGTGAAATGGCACAACACATAAATGTCTTGGTCAAATTTCATGACAATTTCCATATTAACAAAACTGAGCTTTAAGCCAATTAGGAAATGGTGCAATTTTCAGTCATTATGTAACAATAAAAAACAAAACAAAAAAACCAAAACTCTGCAACTATATTAATCAACTTTTTAGCACGTCATAAAATGAAATTGCACATTCAATAAGAGTCAGCATGTCTCAGAGAAGTGATCTGATTAAAGACAGACAAGATGATATGTTAACTGGCTATGAATAGTTTTAGTCTGGTCATATGCAGTTTCATACCACTAGGGGGAAGGAAACTATAATCCTTGACAGACAAGCAAGTTACAAAGTTGTTCAGGCAACTCTGCTAGTTAACAGTTACATAAATACTCATGTATCTAACAGAGACATTTTGTGGTCTCCTGTTGGTTTTAAGTTCAATATCTACTCCCGAGTAGAAAAACAAACAAAAAACAAAACCCTGTTTCAATTTCTGTCTTACCTTGTGGTTCGCTTCCACCATTTGGAGAGAGATTTGTCCAGAAGATGGTGTGGTTAATGTGGCCGCCTCCATTAAACTTGAGAGCAGGCTGGAGAGCAACCTGTGTTGTCACATCTCCTAAAAATGTAAGTCAAATATACACAACATACAGCTTCTGTCAAACTCTTACACATTTATGTTTTGGGGAAAAATCTTTAAGGAAAAAACTGTAACGTACATATCAGAATCTTAATTACAACTTCATATAGACAACTACTTTTAAAGTCTTCATTTTCAATTCTAGTTCAAGCGAAGTGAAATATCATGAGACTCTGCCCATACCCTTTGCAAGTGCCTCCTGATACTTCTCTTCTGTAACATTTAGGTTGTTGACATATGTAGCATGGTGCTTGCTGTGGTGCAGCTGCATGATCTCTGCACTGACGTAGGGCTCCAGGGCACCATAGTCGTATGTCAGGTCAGGGAGAGTATGCTTCTGCCTCGATGCAGCTACCTTGCTAATAGTGTGGCTGAGGCTGAAAACACACCTGAAAACAAATAATGAATCAATACAGCATGAAATAAGGCATGACATCATGAAAATGTCATGACATCAGCAAGAAAACTGTTATTCAGTTATTTAGGGATACATTCCAACAGAAATTGAGATATACCAAACAGAACTACTTTTAAACTTTAGTTTCCTAATCAACGAGTAATTTGCTAAGGAGCAATTGACAAGGCTGTGCAACTAAGCCGTACCAAATTACTTCCCTGCAGGGTATCAGAGGTAGGATTTTCAGTTAGTTTTAGCTTACTTAAGCAACTGACCTAAATGACTGTTGTTGATACTAGATTTATGCAGCTCTTGAAGCACAGCCATCTACATATTAGTTCACTGAACATATGATACTGGCTCAATATTAAGACATTCGGTTCGTAAATTCATGCACGAACAGCATGATTACGCGTTAAATAAACAAAAACCTCTATTTAGTGCGCCATAAGCTAACTTGGCTGAGCTGCCAGTTAGCATTTCGGTTAGCTAACTGCTAGCTCTCAATAAGCAACTGTCACGTTCAAGAACAACTGCTGCTAGCAGAAGTCAAGAACCCCCATTCCGTATACACTTTGAGCGCAGTACGCGCACCAAATGCTCAACAACGTGACAACAATCTTACCTACGTATTTGTCCAGCTCTGCAAAGCATGTTCCTAATGCTGTTCAATAGACAGAATGAAGGAATACACACGCTGATTACAACTGCCCTTGAAATGTGCAATTTCAAGTTGACAGAGGAGGCGACCGTACCATTACATCTATGCTGTGGGGGTGTCCGGGAATTAGATAAACACAGAGTCAACGGCTACATGTGACAACGATACACATTATTAGAGACACTTGGCAGATGAGAGAGACTGTATTAAAAACGCATCCGGATACTCTGGAATACTAATAAAAAAAGCTCCCTACCTTCTGTATTATTTTGCAACTCCTCCCTCTAGTAAGTTTTCCGTGGCTTTAAAAAAAGTGCATATATCACTGTTATGAAAAAATATATTTTTTATTCTAATCCGTTTAATTTATTGTAAATCTGTTCACTCTGTTTATTTATTGCAAAACAAAGCATATATTTAAAGGAGTAGTTCTTAATACTGTCTACAAGCATAATTAAAACAATAAAAAACTAACAGCAGAGAGTCACGTGAACGTTCCCCCCACAACAGTGGAGGCAATGGCGGAGATCGTCTATATTAAGACAAATGGCGCACTAAGAAGCAAACAACGCTTGCTTAAAAGGGAAAACCCTCAGGTTTGAATTCGGAACACGTAATCACTTGTGGTGGACACTAAACTGAGAACAATTCTAGCATGCACCAGAAGTGTCAACTTCATGGAACAACAGGAATTTCTGCAACTGAAATAAAAAAAAAAAAAGGCTTATTATCTCACAATTTTGAGTTATTTTTGATTAAGTCTACATTTCAAGATCCTAAAAAGAACCACTTCTTTCTTCAGTAGCCGAAACAAGTTTTCGTACACCACACAGTTGATGATGCACCAAAGACTAATGTCAATGTACACTAAGGCTTTCTCTACTGTAGATTTATTTAATGAATTAATTCAAATAATTAGGTTTATGAAGACATAATAATTAAAAATATTTCTTCAAACGACTCCTACCAATAGTACAAAAGTGAGAGCTTTGTGCTGTGTATATATTTAAATACATGTGTTAACATAAATATATTAGTTAATGAATTAAAAACATGCATTCATAAAAACTAAGGCTAAAAATAATACAATAAAAATAGTAATGCGGGCATGAATTCATCAAAATCATATAAAAAATATTTACTGTTTACTGTTATTTGAGGGGTACATTTTATGATCTTAAAATCGCTGTGGAGTGAGAGATCTCGCTCTTTCCCTCTATCTGTGCTAGAACTCTGCAGTAAGGCAAGTGCGGCGCAGCGCCCAGCTACAGCCATTCTGTTTAGTCGACCGCGAGGAAGATGCTGTTGACCACGCCGAAGCGAGACGACTACAAATAACTTCCCCATAAATTTTAACCAAGTCGCAGGTTCTCGTTTCATAAAGAACCCCCGACGCCAAGAGGATCCAGAAACATCGAAAGAAACCGATCTGGTAAGTGATTTTTTTGATGGCTGAAGGCCCGATATCTGCAACCCAGAACCCGCTAGTTTCAGGAAAAGGAGTGCTAGGGAGGGAGTCATTTCCTTCACCGCCATTTTGTGATAACAAGGAGCGGAAAACAGAGCCAAGACTTGTATGCTGCCAGGCTGGACATAGGGAAATAGTGAAGCTCTGTACTGCTGTTTCGTTACGTGTAGTTAGTTTGCTAACGGAAACAGCTAAACCTTATTAGCAGCCCGGTGTTAACCTTGGTTAGCATATTTTCCATTTCTCGCGGTCCGTTGCTGCTGCTGCTGCTGCTTGTCACACGAGCTAACACAAGGCTCGGTTGCTCTTATAAACTGCTAATATTAACTTTGATTTAGTTTTGCGGGATAGTTAATGTGTTCCTCACACGCCATCAGGGTCATCTATTAGCTGAAAGGCACAGCTTTTGTACCGAGTTAGCAGAGTTGCTGTACATTGTACTGCGTGTTGATAGCCATCGCGTTAAACATGATGCAGTCCTTCAAGCACACGAGCCCAAGCTGTAATTACTGCTGATCTCCTGTCGCGTTTTTACTTACAGCGTTCACAATGACCAACGAGGAGCCTCTACCCAAGAAAGTGAGTTTCTTTTCTTATTCTGATGTACCCCTTGTAATTTGTTATGTGTCACGACCCTGCCCACCACCCTCCAAATATTCTAATGGGTTTCTTTATGTAACCAGTGCTTGGGTTTTCGTTCACACAGGTTCGCCTTAGTGAATCGGACATGAAGACTCTGACCAGAGAAGAGTTGTGTGCAAGGTAGGTAACAGCTCTGCTATTGGTGATTAATAATGTGGTAGGGGGAATTTGGTGTTTTTGTTTTGGATGAGCAGCTAAAACATGCTCTGCCCATCACAGGTGGAAACAGCATGAAGCCTATGTCCAGGTCTTGGAGGCAAAATATGCGGAGTTATGTTGTAAGTACACCTGCTATAAGACACGGTTATGATTTAACCTTGTCAGCATCTCAACTATCACCATGTTTTTGCCTGGTGCTGCTGTCTGTGGCAGTCAGTGAAAGGAATTAATCTGATATGTTTTGCATTTCTGCACCACTTTTATCGCCTCAGCCAATGACGTTCCAGGGCTGAAGGAGTCGGAGGAAAAGCTCAAGCAGCAGCAGCAGGAGTCCGCGCGGAGGGAAAACATCTTGGTCATGCGACTTGCCACTAAGGAGCAGGAAATGCAAGAGTGCACAGTATGTATTTATTCCTCTCATTTTGATTATGCTTGACATGACTGAATAGAATTCAGTTTCTATTTGTCCCACAGTTTGAGTTCTTATTTCTTATAGGAATATTGAGCCCTTCTAACATAACGTTTAAGTGATCTTTTTTCATTAAGATTTCACGGATAAGAACATCGGTAACTTTGTGAATAAGTAATGGTGTTACAGTTTGCTATTAAACAAGTCAAAACTGAGTAATTATTATCCTATATTCTAAATTTGATAATACAAGTTTTCAAAGTGCAAAATAATCTAACTTTTTTACTAAATTTAAACGAATTGAATAATTTGCAACACTCCAGCAAGAGCGTTCCTTAGTAAACTGTCATGATCATGGAAAAGAGGCTAAAAGTAAATTATTTCAAGCCAAGGCATCCTTTGCTCTTGCCAGATTGACAGCTCAGTGATCAAACAGCTGCTTTATGATAGCACATGCCATTCTTAAAGTGCAGCTGAGGTGAGCTCAACGCACAGGCTTTAAACTTGGAAACCCTGCAGTCACATTGAAATGGAAAGCATGGGTACGCAGTTTTCAACAGAAATGCCAGAATCTTAAGCTAAATGTGTTTGAGACGCACACAAAAAAAAAAAACCCAACAAAAAATGGTTGATGTCTTCATAACTTTGGCAGGTGAGTTTTTCTTTGTTTTGGACCAGTCTGATCTTCCTGGGCCTGGAAAGGCAGCTGTCAAGTGATTGGAAGTAATTGTTCACTTAGAGATTTTGTCTTGAAAATTTTGTAGATGAAATGCAACATGCTTAAATTCTTTGAGTGCACATCAAAAGTTGCCATCAAAAGTATACATTTTGTTTATTTTTTAAGAGGAAAAACACGGCTACTGGAGATCGGAGCCAAACCCAAGAATTTTCTCTTGAACCATGATAAAACACTTGTTTATCTGTTCCTGTCACTCACATGTGTTTGTTGTATCCTGCAGACGCAGATCCAGTACCTCAAGCAAGTCCAGCAGCCGAGCGTGGCCCAACTGCGGTCGTCCATGGTGGACCCATCCATCAACTTGTTTTTCCTCAAAATGAAGGCTGAACTGGAACAGACTAAAGACAAACTGGAGCAGGCCCAAAATGAACTGAGTGCCTGGAAATTTACACCTGATAGGTAAAGACAATCAAAATAATCCCCCTCAAAAAAACAAAACAAAACAGAAAAGTCAAGACTTCCTCACGCCCCCCACCCTCACTCTCACTGCAGACATGCAGGAACAATGGTGGGGGGGAAGGCTGACAAAGTGCTGTACTCACCACGAGATTCAGACTTTACAGAAAGCCAGTCACTCCCAAAAAAACCCAAACAAACCCCAAACTGTTTTTGTACTCTTGCACTGTGCCAGCTACATATCACATAACCTAAAGAGAAAAGACAGTATGGTCAGGTGACACTTGTGTTTCAGCTCTCTCCCCTCGAGTTCCCCTCACCGTCCAAGGGCCTGAAGGAGTCCGGACTGTTCCTGAAGAGGTGGTCACTCGCTTCCTGACGTGGATATGGCCTCCCTGCCCCCGCCGCTCAAACCAGACAGTTCGCTTATTAAATAGGGGGGTTATGGTGGAGGTAATATGGAGGTTGAGTCAGGCAGGGAGGATCCCTAGCCTAAAACGGCAATTGAACATTTTAAAGACGATTCCCATACTTGGGTTAAAAAGACATTAACAGTGGAATAGACCACACAAAGACCTGCTGAGAAATGCAGAGACTGTTTGGACAGTCTAGATACATTCCAGTAATATGAGGAAAGTTTCTAGGATTTAAAAGTAAGACTTTGGGGGAAGAGCCACTAGAAATGACATTAAGACTGTGAGCGGAGCCAGATCCTCGGTCCACCAAGGACTATGGTTCAGGCATGAGGGTCCATTCGCCTGTGTCTTTGAGCATGGGCCTGCACACGGTAGAGTGTATTTACTTGTTTTATTTTGTGACTTGTTTATTTTTATTGGCATTTAATTTTATTTTGTTTCTCTGAAACAAGCACTTACTGCAGTGTGTGTGAGCTAAGAAGCATGATTGGCCTTCCCTGAATACTTGTGTAAAAATATTCACATGGGATTTAATGCCGAATTAAGCTTTGCTTAATTTCTCCTACCAAAACACACTGCTGTAGGTGCACGGAGTCCTGTTTTCAATTTGTGACTAAAGATGTCTTCAAGAAGTCCTGTTATGAGTTTATGAGATTGTATTGATTGTATTTCTGTGTATTTTTGTGATTGACCAAACAATCTTTCCCTCAGCCATTTACACAAATAGATGATTATATTTTCCTTTCTCACCTGTGTAGCACAGCTCTTAGCACTGTTCACGCTGTGAATCCCTCATGGGGTCTGTTTTACATTTTGTCTTTAAAAAAAAAAAAACAACAACAACAATTTTTACTCTGCTCTCACACTAAAGTGGGGATGAGATCTGAGCATCTTAAAACACATTTCCTCCTGCAGAGGCAGTAATGGTTATGAGTAAGAATGGAGGAGGGTTCCAGTAAATGATATTGATGTAAATACATAATCATATATTATAATTATAAATAACATTTGTTCTTGATCAGGGTTCTGAGGTACTTTGAAGCTACCATCATCACTTTGCTTACTTTAATATTATGTTACTATTTTAGTGTCTTCTGACTATATAACGTCTTTATTTATAGACCAAATGCATGGTGGGAAAAATGGTTTAAAGCATTACATGAAGTCAGTTATCTTTGGCTTCTTGATTAAGACCTTTTTAAAAGAACAACCACAATACCTACTAATGTAAAATGGTGTGCTGGACTGTTGCCCTGTTTCTTGACCTTTTGTAATGTTGAGAAAGCAGCACCTGAAGCTATTTGAGTTTACTGTTGAAGCACTTACTTTCTGTGTATTTCAAGTGGTTACAGAAAACCTGTGCCTGGTTTTGCAGTGCACATTTGCTTTTTGCTACTCATAGCTAAAGGTTGGTATTTAAAATGTCCTGGGTCACCTTAATATCACACTGCTATGTTACATTTTTTTCATTGTGCTTGTTCCTCACACCCAGTGATGTAGCAAGATTATTTAAAATGGAAAGTTTGCTAGTGACCGAATCGATACTAAAATGCCCACCTTTCTTCAACATACAGTTAAAGTGTAACACTGTTTTTGAGTTTCAGGAAAGTGGGGACCATTTTCAATACACATCATTCAACTTTTAATTTCATTTACAGAAAAAAGTCTGTTTGTTCCATGGATTTTGACATGTGTTTGTACAGGACAGATTTGTGTCAGTGGGTTCCTGATGTTGTTTTGAAGTCTGAAAGATTTAATGACATTTGTGTTATGGTTAGATCAGTTTAAGGACAACCAGGTTGAAGAGTTTCTTTTGACCCTTGGCAAATCGCAAAGTGGGTCAGATCAATGGGACCTCTTTGCCTGTTGTTTGTCTCCTGGTTCACCGTGTGATGTGAGACTTGTTTCCCTTACAGCCAAACAGGGAAGAAACTGATGGCCAAGTGTCGAATGCTGATTCAGGAAAACCAGGAGCTGGGTCGGCAGCTGTCCCAGGGACGCATTGCCCAATTGGAGGCTGAGTTGGCCCTCCAGAAGAAGTACAGTGAGGAGCTTAAGAGCAGCCAAGACGGTGAGAACATTGCATCTATACCCTACAGCCTGGCCAACTGTGATCGTATCTCATATTTGCGCCATTAATCCTGTGACATTTGTGTCCATTTCTGACTTTGTTCTTTGTCTGTTCCTGAATTGTCGATCCCAGAGTTGAATGACTTTATCATCCAGCTAGATGAGGAGGTGGAGGGCATGCAGAGCACCATCCTTGTCCTGCAGCAGCAGCTGAAAGAGACCCGTCAGCAGCTCTCCCAGTCTCAGGGGTCTTCAGCTGGAGCAGGACCCAGTAGGACTTCACCCACTGCCTCCAGCTCATGTGCGGAACAATCCTCTCAGCCCGAGCAGGCCGGCGCACCCTCTGAACCAATGGGCAAAGACTACGGAAGGGTCTTCAATGGTCCAAGCAATGGCAGCTCATCCCAGAGGAGCGAGACCACTACACCCAGCCTGTACCGAGAGGTCAGCAGCACAGAGGAAGACTTTCCCATGTCCCCCATGGTTTCAAGCCCTGGCGAAGCTGAGACCAAACTCTCCAACCACTCAGAGGAAGTGACAGGGAGTCAGACTGCTGCTGGCAGAGTTGGAGGACCTGTGGGTTTCGGTAGCCAGCTGAGTGCGGGGTACGAGAGCGTGGACTCTCCGACAGGCAGCGAGACATCATTGACTCAGCACTCGAATGACACAGACTCCACCACCGACCCCCATGAGGACAAGGCTGCCCTGGTGACCAAGGGCAGCAGGACTGCTGGGTCACGGCACGCTCAGAACGGCCTGGACACCGGCACAAGCGATGGTGCAGTTTTGTAGTGTACTTTGACATGTATTATCTGTTTGTTTGTTTTTCTTTTTTTTCTTTTTTTTTTTTATACCGTATACAGACATAGCAACAAATGCATAGTCTTTAACACAGCACTGCTGTCCAAGATGTTTTGTTTTCACCCTTCTCTCCCTGCCCATCGTGATGCCTCTGTCACATTTGTGTTGCTACACGGGGATATAACAGGAATGGTTTAATGTTAGATTTAAATTGCGTGGATGTTTGATTCTGATGTTTATTTGAGCACGTCTAGGCTGTTCTTGTTTTAGCTCTTGACACTGAAATCAGGCATCTGGTGTAAGTCATTGTCAAAAGTCAGTAAAATCACTGAATTACAGTAGCTTCGCTATATTCAAGGTCATTTTTAGATGTTGACCTGTGTTTTCTTTCTCTTTTTTTTTTTTTTTTTTTTCTCTTTTTTTTTTTTTAGTGCAATTTTAATTTTTCATTGGCAAAAAAGACCCATTCGGTTAAAAAAAAATTCTGTTGAAATGTGAGTAGTTCATATGCGATGTTCATATTATTCTGACTTCAGTCCTTTTCATGTACTGACCAAATACCAATAAAGATTTTTAATACTATGGTGTGAAACCCATTATTAACCAAATTAAATGTGGAAACTCATTATTTCATGTAGCCTTATAATCGGATGAGTCAGAGGAGACATAAACATGTAAAAGGACTTGTGTAATTTATCTTACAACCTGTGACAAAGCAGCATTTTCCCGTGACTTGTGTTATTACCACAAAACAAAGGTTTTTGAGCTTGAAAAAATTTAAGCAGCACTTTATAAAAATGTTTAAGAACCAATAAAACTCTTTGTGTACCTTATGAAAATAAGATTAAAAACTCTGTTATACAATGTAAATTTCAGGCATCAATTGGTTAAAATTGGGTCATGCTAAGAAGTAGAAAAAGCTAAAACATGGGGTGTTAAAGTGCTTATAAATTTAAGTGCAAGTTTAACATGGCAATAATCCAATGGACTGTAAATATAAATAAAATATTAAATAGACTCCACAAAACAAAAGGTATTTTTTAATGAATAAACATTTATCCTCCCAACCATATGGTGGCGCTGTGCCTCCCCGCCCCCTTCTCAGTTACACTTGTAGAAAAACAGTTGAGACGTCCACGCACTGTCAACAGCGCAGAGCGAGCGTGCAGACAGGAACCAGCACTCTGAGCGAGGACTCCAGCTTCAAACACCTGCTTGTCAACATGAGCACCGACAGTGTCGTCATAGTTTCTGCCGCCCGGACGCCGATTGGTAAAGCCTAAACCACAATAAGTAAAAATATTCATTAAGAGGAGCTCGCCCAACGTTGCTGTAATGCGGCTTACTGATGCAGACAGATAGCTGTACTGATTTCTGTTGTTAATACGTTTTTCGTTGCTAGCTTGTTTTGTGTATAGCATACTGCGTATATCCTGTACTATTTATTCTAGCACTAGCAGCTTTTGCTTGACATTTTTTTAATTTCCTTAATTGGATTGTGTCCTTCAGTTCACGCCAAGTCATGCAGACCTGCTATTGGCTCGCTCTTATGTCTAGTGTTTTGCTGTCACTGATTGGTTCACTGGTCCTAGTGCCACGGAGCACGAGACTGCTATCATTGGCTACCTACAAAGCGCACGCTGTGTGGAGCAAGATGGGCGTGATTTCTTACCAGGATGTGATTATTTTTAAATTTGGCATTGAATTCAGTCATTTACCAAATTTTACTATGTGTATTATTTTATTCTCTGTAGATATAAACTAAATAAAAAGTCTTGATTTTGCAACTCTAACTTTGATAGAGTTGAATTGGAATTAATAACTGGTAGTTTTTTCATCTGCATTGTCTTGATCTGGTTTTAAGCGTTTAAATTAAATATGTTTTGACTTTTGGAAAGCTGGATGGACTTTTCAGGGGCTGAAATTGTCAGATTATCAGAAAACATTCTTATATTCTATTTTGAATAGACTTAAATATACCTTACTGGCCTAAAATTGACTAACTGTTACTAGAACGGCTCACCGTGTAAATAAAAACATTTTGGAGTTCTTTACTTCTTCATAAAACGAACTTTCCATTTTTATGAAGGGTCCTTGAACGGTGCTTTGTCTACGGTGCTTCTACATGACCTGTGTTCAGCAGTGATCAAGGACGTTCTGAAGCGGGCTGGGGTGAAACCAGATGAGGTTTCTGAGGTTATCATGGGACATGTCCTAACAGCAGGTAGAAACTGTTGAACAAACTAAGATAAAAGGAAGGCAGATTTGGGAATACCTACTGAACATCAAAGATTTGACATGTTTGGCAATATTTCCAGCCATTCATGAGCCTTCTATAATTACATTTTTGCTTCTCTCTCTTTGAGGTCATGGGCAGAATCCAACACGTAAAGCCAGTGTTGGAGCAGGTATCCCCTACCCTGTCCCGGCCTGGAGCTGCCAGATGGTGTGTGGCTCTGGGCTAAAGGCTGTGTGCCTGGGAGCTCAGTCCATCCTGACTGGAGAGTCCACTGTGGTGGTGGCAGGAGGCATGGAGAGTATGAGCAGGGTAGGTAGTGAATGAGGAAGAAAGATATGAAAATGGAAACCGATCAGATTGTTTAGAGATTTTTAAAGTTTATTGTGAAAGTATGACAGTATGTATACTTGTACAGTATGACAAATTGTTCAATTTGAACTTTTTGATATCTACTTGGCTTGTATATACCGCTTTTTTACTCAAAGCACTTTTCTAAAATGAAGCTGAATGTACTCCCATGTTATAGGTTGATTATTTGTGCTAAAAGCAGTTGAGTAGGTGTACCTAACAAAGTGGCCAGTCAAGCTTACCAAATCACTATTTCACCTGTGAACCTGTGTAAAAAGGTAGAATCTCAGCATAAGAAACAATCTGCTTGTTTTCTTCTTTGTATACTCAGGCTCCTCATACAGTGCATATGAGAGCAGGAGTGAAGATGGGCGATGCCTCCCTGCAGGACTCCATGGTGGCAGACGGCCTGACGGACATCTTCCACTGCTACCACATGGGAATCACGGGTTAGGATGTGGATCTGTTTTCACACAGTAGCCGGTGGTTGTATGCTGCATTGTATCACTCATTACTTCTTGTTCTGATTCTTCTTTTATCAGCTGAGAATGTTGCAAAGCAGTGGAGTGTCAGTCGGGAGGAACAGGACAGGTTTGCTGTCAAGTCTCAGAGCAGAACAGAAGCTGCACAGAAGGCGAGGTACTTTGATCAGGAGATTGTCCCCATCATGGTGCCATCCAGAAAAGGTAGGTTTCCAATCCACAGTTCTATACGATAGTTATGATGATGCATATAGTGCAAACATGTTTCTCTGACCTTCAGGTCCAGTGGAGGTGAAGGTTGATGAGTTTCCTCGGCATGGTAGCAACATGGACAGCATGTCAAAACTCAAACCCTGCTTCGTCAAGGACAGCAGCGGCACTGTCACCGCAGGAAATGCTTCAGGTTCCAGGGTTATTCGTGAACCACCACTTACACTGAGATATCTGCCAGCAGGTTGGAGCAAAATTACACTGATATTTTGAAACCTGCTTTTTATCTCTTCATAGGTATAAATGATGGAGCAGCAGCAACTGTCCTGATGAGCCAATCAGAGGCTGCGCGGCGTGGCATAAAACCAATGGCCAGAATTGTATCCTGGGCTCAAGCTGGTCTCGACCCTTCTATCATGGGAACGGGACCAATACCAGCCATTAGGAAAGCGGTGAGAGTTTTACAGCGATTAAATATGATAATAGGAATTTTATTTATATATCTTTTACTACTTACAACTTTCATTTCCTCCCAGGTTGAGAAAGCGGGCTGGCAGCTGGACCAGGTCGACTTATTTGAGATCAATGAAGCATTTGCTGCACAGTCAGTTGCTGTGGTCAAAGAGCTTGGCCTGAATGAAGAAAAGGTGATTCTTAACAGTATTACTGTTTTTTGTATGTTTTGTATGATTTGTATGTTTTTTGTAAGAAAAGACCATATAAATTGGAAATTGATTTTGACTCAAGCCTGCTGTGCTGTGATTCCTCAACTTAAAAAAAAAAGTTACTGCAGCTCATGGCAAGAAAAGATATATTAATCATCCATGGGATCGGTATGCTGCGCTACAGATACAAACACATAATTATACAAAAAACATTAAAAAGTAAGTTTACTTACTTTTTAAAGTTTTTAATGAAATACTGTAATTGCACCTGCTGTGCAATTACAGTATACCATCTTTCATCTGGTTAGAATCAGCCTTAAAGAGTAAGTGATGTTAATCATCCCTGTCCCTTTCTCTTCAGGTGAATGTGAGCGGTGGTGCCATTTCTCTGGGCCATCCTATTGGCATGTCTGGCTGCAGAGTGCTGGTGACCTTGCTGCATGCTCTCCAGAGGACCGGAGGGCGTAAGGGAATTGCATCTCTCTGCATTGGTGGAGGAATGGGTATCGCCATGTGTGTAGAAAGAGTCTGAGACAAGTACCTCTGTGCTGTTTAATATATTGCACTTGATCATATCTTATTTTTTTTAATGGATACTGAAAATCATTGTTTACACAAAAGAAAGTTTACTTATCTTCTTTACATCACAATACTTGATGCAAAACTGAGTGTGTGCTGTAATTCTCACTGTGATCTTCATTTTAAACTAAACTGTCCTCAGGTTTTAGCTTTTGAATTTTGGGAATTCATGATAGAAGTCTTGTCAGTACAAATATGTAACTCTAGCATATACTGATGGCTAACGTGTAATAGCAGTAGCAGCTTAAATATAACAATGCTGGTAATATATATGACAGAGCCCATATTACATTCAATAGTTGTCAAGCAGACAACTAATACTGTTCCATTTAAAAACCAGCTGCTATCAGTTACTTATACAGGCAAATAAGGTTTAACACTAACTCTGTAAAAGATAGTTTTTAGTACCAAGTATGGACAAGCATGTTACTGTCTCTGAAGAATGTAAATTATTCCTAATCTTACAGGATTTTAAATACGCTTGCTCTAAAAACCTGAACATTCCAGTATCTTGCCATGTGGAATTAAAGGGACCTTCTTAAATTGTGTAGGCAGTAGCCTTCAAACAGAAAAGTGCCATAAGTATGCTTGCCTTCTTAAACCTCGTGCTTCCTGTACATGGGCATGTCTGCAGATATTTTTCCTGTAATCTGAGAAATTAAAGATTTATAAACTTGAATGTGTTTGAAAGTTATTATGAAGGGACTACTCCAGCACTCATTTACAACCATCTGAGCTTTATTAAGTGTCCAAAAAAAAAAAAAAGCAATCGCTTACAGTTCTTCTAGAAGACAGAGCTCCAACGCAGAGGGAGTGGGAGAACAGTAAACAGGCAATGTGCACAGCCTACACTAGAGCAACAGCCATGGAGAGCTTCTCGAGTATAAATACAGAAGTTGAATCTATTGGGACCAATTTTGAGCCTCTTAACCCTGCAGTGATCCAGACTCCACAGCTTCCTGGTACGAATGCCCACCCTCCTTCGGCTCTGGGAACAGTTTGATAAGGTCATCGATGCGGAGGATTGTGATGGCAGCTTCAGTGGCAAACTTGAGGCTCTTTGTCTTAACCATCGTGGGTTCGTACACACCGGCCTGGCGGTTATCTCTGGGTTTGCCATTCACCAAGTCCAGACCAATCCTAAAGGACAAGGGAATCCAAAATATGCAAATTCACTTGGCGTCCAAGACAGATTAACTTCAAAATAAATTCTTACTTTCATACACTTCTGTCTAAAAAAAATATAATCTAAAAATCTGGCATATTTAAACAGTTTAAAGACAAAATAGGCAAATCTAACAGCAGATTAACTTTAGGATCAAAACTGATGGAACCAGAGACAAACCACTGACAGTGTAATTACATGTTAGTGTGCTCGTTTAAGGACTAACTGAATGGAAATGCCTAATAAACAAACTTGCAGCTGAGGTAAGACTCACCACTTGAGATTCTTGCGTTCAGGGTTAACCTGAGCCTCATTGTGGAAGGCCCGCAGCTTGGCCACCAGGTCAGTTGAGTCCTGTGCTGCGTTCACAGCCAGCGTCTTGGGGATGACGAGGAGAGATCGAGCAAACTCTGCAATAGCCAGCTGCTCTCTGGAACCCTAAAGAGATTGAAGCAAATTGATGAGCACAATTTACTTTACAAAACAAAACAAAACAAAAAGCATCAACCCCAGATTCCCAATAGCTGCTAGCTCACCATGCTGGTAGCATAGTTCTCCAGATAAATTGACAGGGCTGCCTCCACAGCACCTCCTCCGGGCACTACAGACTTTGACTCCAGCACCCTCTTGACCACACAGAGAGCGTCATGCAGTGAACGTTCCATCTCGTCACACATGAAGTCATTAGCTCCACGCAAAATGATGGAGGCTGATGTGCGTGCTTTGGTACTGAGGGGAAAGAAAGTCAGAAAATATAGTGATCAGAATGAGAATCAACTCTAGATGTAGAAACGAAAAAAGGATTTTAAAATCAAATACAAAATGATCAAATCCAAAACTAGAACTTGATCCCCGGCAACAAACGTTGTTTTTAGAGACAAGAAGACGAGCCAAACCTGTCCTTTAGGTCTGTAAACTTTCCCTGGGTATTCAAGGAAATTCAAGGAAAATGTAGTCCTCACTGAATCCTCACATTTCATGTTAATGTAACATGAAGTATGTTACAAAATCTTGCATAAGGCATCTGACATCAGTTACAGACTCATTCTTGAAGTCACTATCTCTGAAATAACTTCTGAGGCTCTCAACTCATCTGTTAGCCATATTTCTTGGCATTTGACTGATATTTTTTTTTTGTTTGCTTGTTTTTTGGTCCACATCCACCATATGCTGTGCTATGAATGCAATCAATTTGTTTCCAGTTGTCATACAATGGTTTACAAGCCTACAACAACTCATTCAAGTTGAACTGGGCCAACACACAGTATCAGAATAAACAGAAACTCAATACCCTAGCATTATTGAGGCTCTAAACCAATTAATGCTTAACTTGAAAATATATGGCTCATTCAAACTGACCATGCCATTCAATTACTTCCAATTTTTATCAGAAAAATGTGAGCCTATTCCAAGTGGATTTGTATTATTCATAATCACTCAAAAACAATGCGTACAAACACATAGTTGTCTCATCTGTAAACATCACACAGTCCTGACTTTTTCAAAGCTAACTGCCAGGATAAAAAACAAAACAAATCAAAAACTGGAAGCTGCCAGTGCTGCTCCTCAGCCTCCTAGCAAAATCTAAGCTATTTTTAGAAAAGTCACCGAGACAAACTCAGATTTTGAGTAGATACACCAATGGAATCAATTTCAAAATCCTGCATTACTGTTTTACTCAAATTACTAATTTGGGTGACTATGCCACGCACCTGGCAGGGTGGCGACAATACGACATCAGCGTTTAATTAACAAAAAAATAAATAAAAAATGAGGGGTCTTATGTGGACAATTATGTACAAGAGAAAACCCTCAACTTTTGCCAAAGCTGTAGAAGAAGTGCGCTTAATTAAATCCTTTATATTCATGCAACTGACTTAGTATTGCTTCACCACTACTCAAGCAGCTGCTAGTTCTTATTTCTTACTTTTTGACAAGGATGAGCTCGTCATCACAGACGCGCTCCTGCACAACCTCCTCAGCTTGGCCAAGCATAGTGGCCTCAAACGTCTCCTCTCCTTCCAGATTGGTCAGAGAAGGGCAGATGGTGGCTATGAATGGACAAACACACACAAGGTCAAACATGAATATTTGCTGGTGGAAACTCTAAATTTAAGTGTGTGACAGACGCATCTAAATGCATACGTGAATATTAAAAGCAGTAAATGCCAATCGACACAAACTGCAGCTTACTTCTTTCTTACCTCCTGTTGCCTTTGCGATGCGTTTGAGGTCCCTCTTCAAAACTCGTCTAACAGCCATGGCTCCTACATCCACAAAATACTTCAAACACATGTCATCAATGCCACCAGTCGTCAGTATAACATTTGCGCCTGATGCCAAAATCTTCTGGATCCTCTCCTTGGTAATATCAGATTCCCTGCAACCAACCAAAAATACATATTTAGTTTTACCTCCACATTTCCTTTGTTTTGAGCTTTGTTATCAGTTTCACAATAAGCTGCAACACTTTAAACAGTATATTTATAAAGGCATGCTATGCACAAGTGTCCGGCCAACATTAGTAGTCATGCATCTCAGGGAAGAGCTGCTGCCTTCACATGTGGCTGCTTATGATATCTCCCACGCGTATCACTGTGTCAGCTAATGATGAAGCAACACAGTAAATTTAATGGGATGATTTAAAAATGTGTCTGTTTAAAGAAAAGGAAAAAAAAATGTTCAAAAATCACCTTTGTCTGATCTGGTCGAGCTTCTCTGGGTCATTAATAATAACTTGTACACCCATCTTCATTTTGGTCTTCTGCAGGCTGAAGTCCAGGCAAGCGATCTTGGCATTAACGACACGCTTCACCATACCTGTGACACAATATATCATTTTAAAAATCCAAAGGACAATAAAAATTAATTATAAAAACAGTTACAAAACTGTTTGAAGGCAAAAACGGTCCCTGAACTATTTATTCTACTGTCAGGCCAAAAGAGGCTTTGCCACAGTTCACAAACTGCTGTGACTACCTTTCTCTTAGCCATGGTTACTGTCTCCCACGCGTATCACTGCATACACCATCAGGAAAGACATAGCAGCAAATTTAAATGGGAGTCTAATCAAAAGAAATCACCAACATCCTCACTTTTTACACTTAAAATCCATGAATTTCAGGCTTTGTGACAGACTTACCTTGTGAACCGACTGTGCAGTTCACTGCATACCCGTTGACCAAGAAACTCTCCTTCTGACTGCGGCCATGGGCTTTCAGCACATTAACTGAGTTGATAGGATATTTAGCTACCCCCTTGCTGTCCACAAACTTCACAGCCATGGCAGCATCCACCACCATGTTAGCAAAGAAGTCTGCATCACTGAAGGCTTGGGTCAAGGCAATTACTTTAGAGAGTGAGAGAAAAGCTTTCTGCACATGCAAAATATAAACACTGGTAAATTTTGCTGATTTCCTGCAAACAAATCAAGGATACACTCCAATGATTTTGGAAGACATGGAGGTCTTAGCGGCGTTGATTAAGCATTCTCTTCCCAGGTCGTCTGTTCCAATAGTGAGATTCTCATTAATGTAGCGGACTGCTTCTCTAAAAGATAACGGCAAGTTTGAGCATCACAAAACTGCAACGGATCCAAGATGATCTTATTTGGATGATTTTACATTTAACATCATCTCACTTGCAAGCCAGACGGTATCCACTGATGACTGATGTGGGATGAATCTTCTGCTTCACCAGCTCATCGGCACTCTTGAGCAACTCTGCAGCAAGAATTACCTGAGAAAAAGCAACGCAAACAATGCGAGCTAAAATATGGGAACAAGCTTAATTTTCTATCAACAATAAAACTCAAAAGATACGGATCATGCACTGTACCATCATTTCATTAAGAGTGGCAGAAATGAGGCTGCTCGACCCTTTCGGATCATGATGGACAGTTTCTCTTTCCTGTTAGCATAGCCACACACCCGTAATAAGAAGCAGGTGCATAGTACTAAAACAGGATGCTGCAATTCAGTTTCTGAAGCTCTGTATTATGTAAAATCCAACAAATTAGCTGCTAAAACATTCACAAACACCAGTGGAGCTAGTGGTAGCTACTCACCACAGATGTTGTCCCATCGCCGACCTCCTTGTCCTGCAGATCAGCCAGTTCACACAGGACCTTTGCAGCTGGGTGCTCCACTTCCAGCAGCTTCAGGATGGTTGCTCCATCATTGGTGATGGTCACGTCCTGTCGAAACAACCACAAAACACGACTGATAAGCAACTATAGCTTTTACGTGGTTATTATAGTTTCTGCCTCGTGATCTAAACCTATGCACTGGTTGATGTATTTGAGTATCAATTTGAGTATATATTCTCCAGGCCATGAAAGGCTTTAAATATATGTAAAGTCTTAACATCAATTTTTAAAGCACTGGGTAGCAAGTGTAAAGCTCCTGAGACTGGTGTAATATGTTCAGTTCTATTGGTTTTTGTAAGAAGTCTGGCTGCTGCATTTTGTACAATCTGAAGTTGATTTAATACTTTCTAAGCAACACCTGTTGTACTACAAGATAGTATAACAAAGAAGAAACAGCAGCATGAATGATAGTTTAAGTGTCAATAAAACTCGTGCATGTATTCCATCTTGTTTCTAGAGACGTTTATTCCTCTTTTCTCCAGTGCACACCTCAACCCCCTTCCTACTCTCACTGCTGTCTGTGAGCCTCACAGTCCACGGAGACTCCTGTCTGTTGTTTTCACCAGTTGTAGGTATTTTATGTTAATATAAAGTGAAATTGTGAGGGTCGAGATTTAAGCTGCTTAAAACTGCAATACAAACAATCCTGAAAGTCAAGATATTTCTTCATGTATTTGATCGCAATTCTAAACCTTCTGTTTACTACAGTAACCTTTGTTTAATGACATATAAACAGAGCGTGATACAAAAGGCTTCCAAACGTGATACTGACCCCGATATCGTCCACCAACATCTTGTCGAGGCCAACGGGTCCGAGCGAGCTCTTGACGATGTTGGCGATGGATGCTGCGGCCATAACTGCAGAAGCAAAAAGGAAACTGTAACTAGCGAGCGTGAAGCAACAAGTTCAATGCATCTAAAGATACTAGGCACATCCTTTGACCTTTCGGACCTCAGTCAGAGGGATATGCTGTCATTTCATTCAGAGAGGCGCACATTCAGCTCGCCACACCTTCAGACCATGACAGAGTTTTTCTATCCCATTAGCATAACCCTCCATTCATTGCAGTGCGAGTGGACGGTACTAAAATGGGATTAGACAATTGCAACACGTGCTGCAGTTGAGACAGAATAGATTTGCAGTGTTGTAGTATAATGATAATACTACTAATAATATTAGTAATAGTAATAGACAGGAAGCACAATCTCTAAGTTAACATTAGCTAACATTAGCTAGCATTAGCGTGATCCACACGTGTGTTGCATAAAACCGTTCTCTTGCCCGTTATAATAAACACACAGCAGAGACGCTAATTTTATCTGACCTACAAAGTTAAGCAGCGCATAAACTCACCATTTTGAGTGCGAACAGATTGGCCAGTTGTCCTCTGGCCGAGCACATTTAACGGACCATCTAATAGCGACATTTTTTTTAGACCACCGCACAACCGAGAAGAAAGGAAGCGGCGCAGTGCACTATGGGTAAACCGGTACTGGGAAGAAGGTTCGAGAAGAAAATATCTTAAAAATCTCGATCTTTTCAGTATGAGAGCTTTTAATTGTGTGGTAGAACTCGCTATTAAATGTTTTAGATTTTTTCACGTGATGTCGTTCCCTTTTTAAATTACAAATCGACGTTTTTGTTGAGTCATTTCTTATAAACGTCATTTCCCAGCATGCCCTAAAACAGCCGCGCCGCGCCCTAGTTCTTCTTCTTGGTTCTTCCGAAGCTCTAAAGCTGTTTGTGCGCCCGCTACTGTTGATACTGTTGTTATGCGGATGAATATCCTATTTGTTGTCGACTTTTTCCTTAGTTTCATGCGGTATTTTCTTTATTTTTGTATTGAAAGATGAATATCTGTTTGTATTTATTTTTGATCAGTACATCAACAGAAAGTTAAAACTATTTGAATTAATTTTATATTTGATTTCACTCATAAATTCCATATACTCAATAATTTCATAATATGTTTAGCAACGAGACAAATTAGTTGCTTGGAAATAATATATTAGAGATGATATTTCCATTTCAAGCACATTTACTTTCGAATGAATTAAATATTTTTATTTACAAAGTCATGGTGAAACAAAAGTACACCTTCTTTAAATTCTTTTTTACATATCAGGATAATCTAGTCCTTAACAGATCTTAAGATTAGGTAACTACAACCTCAGATTAATTGTAAAACATGACATATGCCGTTATGTTTATTTATCAAAAAACTAAGCAGTGAGTGCTTATCAAAAACTAAGCAGTGAGTGGAAATCTAAGTACACCCTTACTTTAAGAATTAAGAGGGAACAAGTATGACATGTTTGGAAGAAAAAGAAAAGCCTCTACTTTATAAAACAAAAAAACAAAAACAAAACAAAAAAAAAAAAAAAACAGGATGGCAGCATAGTTTATATTTGCAAAGCTGTATCTGAACATACCTCAAACCGGTGGAAGGGTGATGATTTGGGCTTGTTTTGCAGTCACAGGGCCTTGACATCTTGCAGTCACTGAGTTGACCATGAACTCCTCTGTGTAACAAAGCATTCTAGAGTCAAATGTGAGGCCATCTGTCTGACAGCTAAAGCTTTGCCAACTTGAGTTATGCAGGACACAGGTCCCAACACAACAGCAACTCTACAATACAATGGCTGAAAAAGAAAAGAAGCAAGTTGCTGAGATGAGCCAGTCAAAGTCCAGACCTCAGCTGAAAGGTTCATGGGGTGTAGTTTTTATTATTATTATTATTAAACTATTTTAAACACACTTTAGCATTTTGGCTTAGTTTTGACTGCTCAGCTATAAAAGGCTCAATGGGGTATTGTCGTCAACTGGCCAGGAAGAGCGGACACATAAGTTTGTGAATAGAATAACTTAAGAATGAGGTGATGTAGGATTTTGAAAGTCATACCATTAGTGCCGGGAAGTGCCTTTCAGTGCTGGGAAGTGTTCTGCCATTGCAAACAGTTTTACTTAAGTAAATGACATGCATGCTCTGCTGCTAATAAGAACTATAGTACACAACAAAAAGTTTCCTGACCACTGTGAGTCCTATTATTCAGTGTGGTGAGATAACAAGAGGAAAATAAAAAAAAAACCCACACACAAAGGTGAGTTCAATCTGTATTTATTACCTCAAACATAGTTTGTTGAGCCACAACATCTAGCCAGTTAAAAAAAATACAGTAGACTTAACTTAAACATCAAAGCATTAAAAAGCATACCTATGGCATAGAAGAATAACATTCCTAAAATGTACATCTTTACAAAGTGTTTACAAATTCAACGTAAAAAAAAAAAAAAAAAGGACAAAAAAAAAGTGCAAAAAAGAAAAAAGTAAATGAAAACTGACAATCCCCACCAGTGAAACAGGACGAAAATGTACAATGGAACAAAAATACTTCATATTCCTAACTTGTGTTTGACGCAGTTTTCCTGACATGAACAACAGGCCACGATCTTGTGCTTTGTAAATGTTTGTGGGGTTTTCTTTTTCGTGAGTATTTATCAAGCAGTGCGTGATAGAAACATTTTCGGATAATATTCACAGTATTTGATACAAATTTTGTGAGCTCCTAAATAATAATAAAACTCTTTCAATAAATATATTCTTTCATTTACAACCAGTCGGTGGCTCGCAGTAATAGTGACACGGGGCAGTAACAGAGGGATGCTTTCAAATAAATAGGACATTCAGAAATTAAACAAAATGTGGCATAAATCTTGGGTTTGCTTTGATGGGAAAGAAAAAAACAAATGTGTTGACGAATTGTCGAGGTGACTTTCTGGGAGTGAGGATGTAATATCAGTAGTGTGACAGTTGGGAGCGTCCCAAGATGTAAACTAGGTAAACAAACAGATGATGATCAATTAAAAAAAACAAAACAAAAAAACAAAACTACACCATATACAGTACTGTAGTAAATCTCCTTAATCCTTTCCTTTGTGGTCCCCCTTAAAAGCAAAGGTTAAATATAAAAAAAATAAATCCACACACACGCACAATTTATTTATTGAGATGAACATTTAAGCTGTGCACGATGGATGGCCCCAGACATTAACACGTAAAAAACATTTCCGATTTGCTCACAGATTCAAAATAAATATTTAATCCTATATTTCTTATTGATCATCTAAAATATCAGCATCTTCTCAATTTTTAAAGCACGATACCCTAGAAAGGTGGTAGGCAGAGTGACGTACAACAACTTCAAATAGACTTACAAGTCTATGTTTAGTCATACTTAACCTATTGGGTCTTGTATTAGCCACCTAAAGGTGAAAAACTAGCCTGAGTAGCACATGTGAAGACTGCGAATCTGAACTGTATATTTGTAAAGCTGCTTGTTTGGAACGGTTTGATAGTGTAAGCAAATTTTTTTAAAACTAGCCACGAATCTGGGTCACCTCTCCTATATAGGTAAATATTAACTAGAGATGAAAGTGCAGTTAAAATTAACCTTAAGAACACCACTGAAGAGCTACTTCTGACATGGTGGTGGCCACAATCTGTCCACTAGATGTTTGAGTCTAAGTCTAAGACCTTGAGCACAGAAGAGAGTACATTTCAGTCAGTATCCTGAACTACTGTACAACAGTTCATATGACACCAGTTATGTCTACAAGGTTCAACACAAAAAGCAATCAAAGAGTTTGAATATTAAAATCTTTTCAGTCACACTTTTACAGACAATTTAGAACTTTGCTTTGTTCTAGCGACCCCTCACCAACCCACCCCGATCTCTAGGAGTGCTAAGGCAGCTTACATGCAAGCTTTGATGTGGCGTTTTGACCGTTAATGGTCGCCTATTATGTTAAACTTCAAAGCACTGTAACAGAAGGCGAAGGCATTAACGTGTCATTACAAATATGGCTGATCTACACTGAGAGTTGTGTTATATTTGCTTTACATTTCTTTGTGTTTTAAGATGTAGGGCAGTCAAGGCCAAGCAGCATTGTTCCCTTTGTTGATATAGATTTGGCTTTTTAGTTGACACACAGCCTCAGGCAAAGCTGCTGGAGCTCAGACACTGAAACTTCTCCCTCAGAGACTGGACGATGTTGGGCTGGCTCTGCTGCGGCTCGTTCCACAGGTATTTTTCCAAATGCTCGCGGTCCAAAGGTCTCAGTGGGGCGCAGGAGCGGATTGGGGTGCACGGTAGACTCTGAGACTGGATAACGCCCCGATTCTGACCGGCAAGAGCGGCTGAGCTGCCGTTCTTCTGCGACAACCTGTCACGCTGTTGTTCACTCTCATCCTCTGAGCGGATTTCGACATAGTCGTCGTCATCTTCCCCATTGTCTTTGAAGTTGGCCAAGTAGTTCTGGGTAGCGGTGAGTATGCTCAGTGCAGAAGCCCGATTCAGGACCACCACCTTTTGGCCATCGTGTAAAGTGAGGTCTGAAAGCCCCTGGGTAGACCGCTCTGGGAGGCTACTTTGCCGGCCAGCTCGGCCTAGACTTGGACCATGAAGTCTGTTTATGGATCGATCTACATCGAGTCCGTTACATTTAAGTCCAGACTTCTGTTGGCTGCCAGTAGAACTGACTGACTGAGCAGAAGGGGAGGACTTTGCGGGCAAAGATGGTGCATTAAAGGAAGGATGTCTCTTAATGGAGCTGTACACGTGCTCTTCTTTCTCAATAGGCGCGGAAATGCACGAGCTCCATCTCTGTGCCGGTGGAGTGGTCGGAGATGGAGGGAAGAAAGAAGGGGTGGAGCAGGCTGAAGTAAGCCTGCGCTGAGGGGTAGAAGATGCTCGAGCCTCTCCCACCTCGCTAGACGAGGAGACAAAGCTGGCCAGCTCTCCGTTGCTGTAGGTAGAGTGGAGCCAGTCCTCTTCCAGAGAGGTCTCAGGCATGGACGGAGAAGATGACAGACCTGGATGGGAGTGATGTGGGGTAGCAGAGGTTGGACTGGAGGAATCTTTAAACATCACCTGGTCATACAGATGGGAGTACTCTGCTATCCTTGCACCTTAAGATGGGAGAAAAAAATGATGCAAAAGAAGTGTGAGTGAGGCACGTTTGCATGTTTGCTTATAAACTAACAGCACTGGTATACAATAAAGGCACCATTTTTTGCTCAAACCATATTTTGAGCATCTTAAAACTCAGATTTTTGGCTCTCACTGGAAAAATATTCAATAATAACTTCAACATAATATAATTTAAGTGGTCTCAATAGGAAACTAGACATCTATAGCTCACCTTTGGCCAATCATTGGCATTTCATTAAAAAAAAAAATCCTATTGGTTGTTTTAAAAGTGAATCCATTGAGACAATGAAAAACTTGAATCAACTGCTATTCCAGCTGGATATGTTAAAAGAGTGCCTGCTGGCAAAATATGTCAGAGATGGGGACACTGTAACTGTATTGGCCTCAAGCTGAATTCCGAGCTCGCATTTCTTCTCCTGCACAGGAAAGCTACTACCCTCATTCACATATGAAGTGACTGCATATGTTTGTGCTGGTCTGGTTGGATAGGAGAGCTGCCAGAGAAGGGCTGTATTGTCAAATTATGGCTATTTGAATAGGTGATCTACAGATTTCTACCCACTGAAACACAAAATGGAAACAAATTTAAACCTATACTCTAGCATTTGAGAATTATTATTATTATTTTTTACCTATGGCTGCACCTCCTTGTTTCTTCTCCTCTAAGATGGCTGCGAGATCTTTCTGTTTCTTCTCTGCTCTGGCCCGACTGCAAGAGTCTCCAGGGTCCATGCTCCTCATGCGAAGCAGCTGGTTTGCTTTCTTAATCTTCTGGCTATACTGGCGTGCCATGAGGAACACACGGCTCTTAGTTTTGTCCATCAGTTCCAGGGGAAAGTCCACAGACTCACCCAGCAGGAGAGAGGAGGATGCCAGGGGTGAGTCCAGACCTGCCAGCTCCCCTGGGAACAAACTGTGAAGGTCCTTGATGGAATTTTCTCTCTGAGAGATGTTTCGCTGGGGAAGCTCCACCAGATCGTCATCCTCCAGGCGAAAGCTGCCGCTGCTTAGACGAGCCAGTCGGTTGCGGATGCTCTTCACGGTTCCTGGGGCGGGCTCTGGGGTGACAGGAAGGGGGCGTGATGCAGGAGAAGGGCTGTGGGTTTCTTCTTCAGTGGTACCTTCACTTTGTTCAGGAAGGTTGATAACTGGGATGGTGAATGAGAGTGTGGCAGTGACAGGTGGGGGCTTAGGTTGATGTGTTGGGGAACTGGTGGGTGCACAGGCTGCAGGAGTATTTACAGAAGTGCTCTTCACAGGGCTTTTTTTGACAGACGAGGTCTTCTTCGGCGACTCGCTGGCACTCACTGGGAATGCAGCAGGAAGTCGATCAGCTTTCTTCTCGTTTTTCTTGATGTAGTTTTCCAAGTCGTTCCAGAGTTCATCGACCTGCTCAGACATCTTATCTCCTTTCTGTGAGCTCTGAGAAAAGGTCTCAGAGGTGGAAGAAGACGAAAAATCGGGCTCAGAAGAACATGGGGCAAGGCAGGGGGCTGGTCCTTCATCCTCTCTAAAGTGGGAGCTCTGCTCAGAAACAAATGCTCTAAGCAGCACACTGTCCCTCTCTTCTTTTAATTTATCACCTTCATTTTTTTCCACGACCTCGGTTGATGGCGGATCCCTAAAACAGATTGTGTCATAGATATTCTCCTCCTCCACTATTTTGAGTTCACATGTCCCAAATGACTTCCCCTCTTGTGTTAGTGACTTATGGTCCTCTGGCAAACTGTCTGGTTTGGACATAGACTCTTTGACCTCTGGAACATTGACTGCTCTCTCTGCCTCACTCTGGGAACGCTGTGCATCTGTAGAAGCATCTTTCTGCGACTGGCTTTCTTCAGGGTCTCTTCTGATGAGTCCCATGCTCTTTAGGTCCTCATAGCTGATATTGTCATAAACATTTTCAATATCATCCATTGTCAGCTGCTCAGCTGAGGATGATCCAGAAATATCATTGCTGGATGATTCAGTGTGGATCACTTCCAGGTTGCTGTGACCGGCCTGGTCATCTTCGGGGCTCTCTCGAGGCTCTGTAGCCTTCTCCCCGGCACTGCTTGCCCTCCGCAGGACTCTGCTACCGCTGGGTGGAGGTTCAACCTGCACCGTGGGCACCTGTTCAACATGCCAGCTGCAGGGCCGAGCGGTCCTTGGCGATGAGGTAGCTTCTGATCTCTCTGAAGGCACCTCTGGCTCTTGTCCGTTTGGCTCTGTGGGAACAAACATCTGGTAGATGTCCTCGTCTTCATCGTCAGGCTGCATTGTTCTCTGGCGGGTGGGGAACATTGCCCTGCGAGCCTGATGGTCTGCCCAAATGTTCCTCACTGACGGGTCACTTTCTGTTACTATTACAGAGGGAATGGGGGAGTCTGGAGGCTCCTCTGTCACGTGTGGTGTCCTGAGGAGTGGTGGGTGGTGACTTCCGTCCCGTACGAGGGATTCTCTGGCTCTCTGAAGGACAGCAGAGATCATTTGTATTGCACGTGACTGAAGCAGCTGAAAAATCTGAGATCCAGTACAATTTTATATTGCATCTCTCATTAGCTCCAAATTGATACTGTACCTGTAGGTCTGCTGAACTCATGTTGAAAGCTTTCCACTGTTCAATGCTATCAACAGAAGCCTGAGGGTTCAGCCTCTTTCTACTGCCTTTGCCAGGCACCCGCAGCCTCTTTCCGCCTCCCTGAATGCAGAATTTAGAGTATTACCAATATGTTTGAAAGACTGGATTAACATGGAAACAAACTGGGGGATTTCCATGTAACCCCGAATTTCACAGGGATATTTTTGGCAAATTTAAATATAGTGCACAACTATAGGTAGCCAAAACCCACCAGACCACTGTCATCCTCATCGTCAGCGTCCTGCTGATGTGACTCCTCCCCTTCCTCCCGGTCACTGTGGTCATAGTGATCGCCAGGATCTAAGGACTCCTGTGATTGGTTGATGAGGCTACGGCTGCGGCCAATTGTGCCCAGAGCCAGCTGGGACACTGGAGAAAGCAGTGTGGCACCTAGACTTGTTCGCTGCATGGAGAAGGAACACATTTTGGGTTAAGTAAAATTTGTTCACAAGTGTGTGTACACCGACTCCTGGTTTGTCTTTGCACGACTCACTTTTTCACCGTCTGCATTGGCTGCATTCTGCTTAGCATTCTTCAGTAATTTGGACAGAGGTTCTGGGAAGACAGAAAAATAAATATATGATAAATTTTAGACGTGTGTTCAATTCCTTTAATTTGTATTTATTTTACACACTAAGCTATGAAACATAATTTTTGCTCAACACAATATTGACTGAGACTTTTTTTACCTTTCCTGCGCCCTCTACGAGGAGTGGGGCCTTCCTTGGTTTGAGGGGAATCCTTCTTTTCACCGTCGGGGGTATAGTGAAACCCGGGATGATCTGGGGAAAAAAATGGCAGTAGAGGAAAACAAATAAGTGATAAATGAATATTGAATAATTTTTTTATACCTGCAGCAAAAAGAACATTAGACTAAAATATACCAAAAGTACAATTTTAATAAGTTATCACTAATTTAGAAATTGGTACTTACGTGTCGCATCCATTTCCAAAATAGCTTGTTTGGCCTGGAATTCGGAAACGACAACAAAGTTTTTTAGGATGACTTGATCAAGTGAGAAGTCTTTTGAATAACTTTGTTGCAATTGAGTCTTTTTTGATAAGCTGCGTTAGAAATTTAGTGCTTTGCTGAGGTTCTTTTCTGAATAATTTTCCCTTTTTTTGCTTTGAATGCAAGAATATTGAATTATTGATAATAATTATTAAATTAATTACAATTCAACTACTTTAGTAGAACTGCAAGAAGACAATTTTGGATTAGAAAAAAAATGCATGCATTTATTTCAAAGCATTTTGACACTAGGTGGCACCATATTACTGTATTCACTATACAGTTCAACTTGAAACTTATCAAAGGAGCCTCTTCGTGGAAACTCTTTACTTTCTCTGAAAATCCTTAGTTTTTGCTGCACATGTCAAAAGCCAGATGAAGAGATACAACATAAAGTAAAGTTTATGTTTAAAGTGCTTTTCACAGATGTGTAGCCACAAAGTGCTCCATAAATATTCTTTACTTACAACTTAAAATAAAATACAAAAATTTAGGAATAATCCCAATAAAACATAACAAAAAAAGCCAAAACAGAATAAAAATAATTCTGATCATTAAAAACTGATGATGAATGCTGATAGGAAGATGCTAGAAAGTGTAAAAGCAGGATAGGTGGATAAGGGAGTATGAGAAAGTCTTACAGAAGTAAGATGGAGTGAGTAGGAGGGAGTGACATTTTTCAGCACATCCCGCTCAGAGCAGTTACGAAATCTTTGAATAAAGATGGGGCCTGTCAGGAGACAAGCTCCTCTTACCTTGGCAGGGATTTTGGCAGGATGGTTTTCAAGTATGAGTCTCTTGAGGTGTAAGATCCACATGCGTTTGTCTTGCTGGGATTTAGCCTGCGGGCAGATAGTACAACATCACAGAAGAGATAATCTCATACATGTATTTTAAATACAGTTCAAAAGGTTTGGGTTAAATCCTTAAGAACTGGAGAGCAGCTTCGTTGCATAACACATATTAGCTTTCTTTTTCAGCGCTCGTCGAAAAACAGTTATTAGGAAACAACAATGGCTACCGTTAGCCTTTAAACAGTCTACATGTCTGAACAGCTCCGTGACGTGAGCCTGGACTAAATACAAAACAATAAGACAGCTGCAAATCACGAAGCGACAACCATCACAACTTCTGACTTGCACAATGTTGCTCGTAGCTACATTTTCAAACGTGTAATTAAATTCAAAAGGTGTTTGGTGTCTGGTTTGACATGTCTTCTCTTATGTAATGTTGCTATACCTGGACTGTGTGTTGTAGTTTGGGGTTCTTGTAGTGAAACACACTGAAACTCAGTGGTTCTTTAGGGATGACTTCCACCAGCATCAGATTACAGCACTACAAGAGACAGGCAGGAAGTAGTGTTAGAATACGGAGCACAAGCATTAACTTAGCATTTCTTCAGGGCATGAAGTTCTTCAAGCTGCGTCACTGACCAGGATGTGAGCCTTGTACGTGTAGGTTTCTTCTCGTTTCTTAGTTATTAATAGAAGTTTGTCAAAGAGGAAGAGTGTTCGTTCATTTTTGGCACGCTGCAGACGAAATGTTCCTTCAAGGACCAGCTCTCCGTAGCCAATCAGATCAGGGCCCTTCCAGTTGGTAAGAAGGCTCTGGATTTCCTGCAGCAATCACAGGGTTACAGAGTAACGAGGGTTAAATATGGTAACAGCAAGAAGGGGGACACACAATCATGCGCTTGTGATGAAATTGGGAAAAAAAACTAAGAAAAAACTAAACATATTTGTGTTGCCAAACTGGAGCACAAAAAATAAATACGATGAGACAACTCAACTTATCAAAAAAAAAAAAGAAATACGGAGGAAAATGTTAAATGACTTGAACAAGGTTACTGGGTGGAAGGACAAACACACTGAAGCCTAAATAAATGTTTAGAAAATTAAAAGGGAAGAAAATTACAAAACAGAAGAAAAACAAGCATAAACTGACCATTTTTATGAAGCAAATACTTCCTTCAGACTCTTACGGAAATTGTTCCCCCACATTCCTGCATTCATCAGACCATTCTGTCCCCCGAGCAGATAAAAGAAACAAGCTTCCCTTTTATGTGTCCTCCTTATGCAAGGCCATCATTAGCCCAGTGGAAAATGCACTGACTTGTGTAAGATGCGGGGAGCATCGGGGCCTTGGCCGACTCAAACCTGGAGTTCACATAACTGTTGCGCAGAACCCTAAAACAATTTGTTCCTTGAAAGGTTTTCAAAGTATTGTAGCCGTTTACTTGTGGAACGCACGCAGGAGACGCCATCACACGTCATCCATGTAATGATTTATGGAAAGGTTCGGTCGTGATTTTAACGTATGTGAGAGAGCTCGCTGTACCTGCAACCTCACAGCGTGCTCGTGCTTCCTCTTCATGTCATTGATGTGCCACGCCACTCTCTGCATGGTGTCTATGGCTTCCTGTACGACCTCATAGGTCTCCGTGTCCTTCTCCATGTGGTTGGCTATCTCCTGCACAGGTGGCACAAATAAGTAAAAAAAAAAATAAAAAATATATATATATATATACATACATTTTTTTTAAAATGCTGCCAATTGGAATTTGCACACAATGAAAGCAAAACATTCACGAGCATGTTCATACTACTATGTTTTGTTTTGTGTTCATAACAACAATGCATGCAGTGTAATGCAACCACACAGACACACAGGAACATGCATACTGAGCACCATATGTCTAAACATTTGGCTTCTCCATCAGAGGTGGGCTGGAATCTCAGCTTAGTTACTTAACCGTAGACATGCATTCGCACTGGTATAGGTTAAAAAATAATAATAATAATAATTATGGCTGCACTCACATTTTTGTGGGTAAAGACTAACTGTTTGGATGACATTATGTGTGTGTGTGTGTGTGTGTGTGTGTGCGCGCTTTGGGCTAGACAAAAAAGACGTACATGCAATAGTAGATGGTACTTGAGGATTCTCTGCACTGGCTTGAGCAGGTAGGAGCCCAGGGGCAAGGAGTGCCTCAGAGATTCTTGGCGCTCGCGGAAAAACTTGGCCAACGCCTTGTTTCTCATGCATTCTGTGAGCACAGCAACCGACCTGTGGAGACAAAAAGCAGCAAATAAGATGAGAATTGCAGGAAACTGTAATTTGACATGATGACGAGTGAGAGCTGTGAAGTAAAACTGAAGGAGGGGGGGGAAAAAAAAAAAAAATCACCCAAACACAAAGGGATTATTAACCAAGAGTGAGAGACATAACAGGGATCGGTATGTGCCCTGATAAAAACATTTAAGGAGGACTGAGAGATTCTCTTTCAGTTTTTCGCTTGAACAACGTGGTTAAATTAATATTATGCTAATTCTGAATAACACGGTGAGGTATGTAAATTAATACACAATATGATATCTGAGCTGTTATGTGTACTTTTTCCATGAGGTTTATTATTCTTGAAGCTCTGGCAGCCATACACTGTGTGCACATATATTTGCAAACGTATACAAAAATAAGCCAAATTTGTGTCCCGCTATCATGCTACAGTCATTGGGCATTTTATTAGGTACACTTGTTCAACTGCTCATTAACAATATCTAATCAGTCAATGACATGGCAGCAACTTAATGCATTTAGGCAAGTAGACATGGTCAAGATAGCCTGCTGATCTTCAAATCGAGCATCAGAATGAGGATTTTGAACATAGCATAGTTGTTTGGATTGAGCTGAGTATTTCAGCAATACCAGATCTACTGATCAACCATCTCTAGACTTTACAGGCAACAGTCAGAAAAAAGAGAAAATACAAAGTGAGTGGCAGTTTTCGGAGTGGAAAGACTGCTTCAAGGCGATTACCACTCCCTACAGCCATGGCATGCAGAAGAGCATCTCTGAATGCACAACGTTGAAGCAGATGAGCCAAATCAGCAGAAGGCCACACTGGCTGCCACTTGTTTAAGATAAGAACAGAAACCCGAGCCTACAACTCGCACAGCCTTGCCAAAACTGTTCAACAGAAGGTTGGAAAAATGCTGCCTGGTCTGCTGAGTCTTTTATTCAAAAATAGGGCCAGAATCTCAAATATCAGTTTTTATTTGCGTTATTGATGCTTTTATTGTTAGCTTGGCCTGTATCAACTAATTTTTGCACCATATTGTACCACTCTACAGCCTTGTAAAACCACATTTACTGCTCGGTGGAGCTCATTTGCTGTCTGACCTACTGAAGAATAAAGAACTTTTTCACTACCCAATGGAGGCTGTATGTGTTTGAGTTTATGTGTACACACACGCACAGTGGAAAAAGACAGAGGAAGACAGTTGTGAACTTGTCTCTTTCTTCTGTGTCTTGTGTAAGTGTGTGTGCACTCATGTGCATGTCTGCATGTCTAAATTCCAGCGCAGCTCCACACAGGCCTCACATTGTTCTGGAGGAAACCTGACCTCTGAGCTCAGTGTGACCATGATACATCTACAGCTCGTGTGTGTGTGCGTGTCTGTGCATATGTAAGTGTCTCCCAGTCTGTGTATGAGTCTGTGTGTGTCGTGTGTGACCTTGATAGGGGTCACCAGCTGTGGTGTGGATGTAGGAGAAAGTCTATCTTAAACAGCTGACAACAGACCCCCCCCCCCCCCCCCCCCCCCACACACACACACACAGAACATTCAATTAGTCATCATTAGATTGTATGCATTTCCTCCTTCTTATGCCTTTTTATCAGTGTTTTAAAGGTGCACTGTGTCATGGCAGGAAGAACTGCTTCATATTTCAGTTCATTTAATTACACACAATATAGAAATTGACACAAAAAGCCCCGTACATTGTAACACACAGGTGTCCCATGGAACTGAGGCACTCAGACAAAGCAGGATAAAACATTAACAACATTAGCTATGATAAGGTGACAACTTTAATACCCTGTCTGTCAGTATGTGGGCTGTAACTCTGTCAATAGGACACCAATAAAGGAAAAGAAGAAAAAACTGAAAGAAGGGAGGGATTTAGAGAGACCTTGAGGCACAACTGACAGTAGACACTCTGACTCCTGCTGAGGAGGCTTCTATAGAGAGTGTCAGCTCATCAGAAAGGGGGGATAAGGTAATGCATTGAACAACATACACAATAGAGCTATGTGAGATGCTGGGAAGATGGCATGTGAAGGTGAGATCAGGATGACTTTACAATTCTACAGTGGGCCCCATTAGTGAATAAGCGTGGTTGGACACACACACACACACACACACACACACACACACACACACACACACACACACACACACACACACACACACACACACACACACACACACACACACACACACACACACACACACACACACACACACACAGGGCGTAGCTTTCTCACCGTGGGTAGTTGGTGCAGTACTGGGTATAAATGTGGAACTCCTGACTCTGTAAAACACAACAACAAAAAGAGCAAATTAGTCGATGCAGCTTTGTAACATGAAACGAGAAAGACTGAGGAGTGTAGAGGAGAAACGTGTCAGACGGTATGATGTCATGTCACACTTGTTGGCACTGTATCTTAGTGGATGCATGAAGGTGCATAGCAAAGCGAAAGCACAAACCTGTACTTTGAGTTAAATGCTGGTGTTGATAATGGTAAGAAGCCAACAATAAAAATGCTAACACAGAGCAACTTAGCAGGTGTAAAGTCCACCATGTCATCAACAGCCGATGGTAAAGTATATAATTTTAGGGGTATTAACCAAAGCTGACCTGATGATGATACCAGATGAAAGGGGAGGGGAATTAACGCCCGGATTTTATGGCACTGGCAACTGCATAGTTGTTGAGATACTGTGGAGTTTGCTTTGACTGTGTTTTTTGACACTTTATTATGTGGTAGCGAAATATCTTGTAAGTCTGTGAGGAGAACAATCACACCTCTGAGCATTTGGTCTGGATTTGTGCAATTTACTAATAATAATATGTCTGTCTGCCCATTTTAGGTCTTTGAAAAAAGAATAAGCTGACTCACAACAGTCACACGAGGTCGGCATTTGTTTTTGTCAGTGTTGCACAACTCCTTGGTGCTATTATAGTTTTATTTGCAGACTGGATTTTTTTTTTAAAAACTGTGCTGCTCTGTTTTCTCAGAGCAATAACTTCTCTGTGAAAATACAGATTTTAAAGCAAGATAGTGATTATTATTAAGACAAGGAAGATGGCTCTAATGGGTTTTCATATCATGCAGATATGATTTGAAAACACACGACACAAGAGCGAATACATTCAAATTAAACCCAGCAGCACTACTAGCCAAATTATTAGCAGTAACTTAAAGTATGTGTGGCTGTGATTAAATGGGCTCAGACGGGAAAGCTGTGGTACTGCATAATCCCTTACAGGTCAATATGTATCCACATGCTTTTTCTCCTGTTTAATCAGTGGTTATAATACATCTGCAGTGGATTGTGTCCACTTTGATGAATTGGGTTATTTCATGTTTACTTAAAGCCCAAAGACAAGGCTTCCACTCTTCCTTCGTTCACTGATCCTAATTGAACCTCATCCCTGTAGCTTATGATTAGCTTCCATCCTGGCCTTTAATTCTCTGTTTATCCCAACAGCCCTGAGCACTCAGATTAAATATCCCCTCGTACCTTACCCACCTCCCTTTTAACTGAGACTTTTCCCACCTCGCATACCTCCCTGAACATCAAAGACATCAAAGACAGCATGAGTTATCAAAGCTAGTCTAAACCCCTTTGCTCTCATCCTCCCATCATCCCCGCCTGCTCCTGACGATTATTTCTACAACACATTTTGATATCTTCTCTTCACCAATCTCTTATGGATATTCTCTTCTCCTCGATCCCTCCTTTCTCCCTGCAAGCGCTTCCTCTTCATTGCTCCCCTTTATCATACTCTCTTGGAGGCCTTGTGATAAACTCGTTTCTCTTGCTTAACGTGAGAATGTAACTCAACTCCATTTGTGTCCGTAATCACTAGTAGGGTGCAGGATGTGTACAGCTTTCAGGAAGTGTTAGCATAAACATGCAGAAGACGTTTGCTCTGCGCATGTGTGACAGAGTGCACATTATGAACCAGGACAATGTGATCGCTGGATTCTTAATAAACTTCGAGTACGTACCCACTTTGGATGCGTGCGTGTTTTGATTTGAACTAAATACGACGTCCAATCAGCTGGAAGCAAAGAGTCAATCCACCTCATGCACACAGTATATCCCACCAAAATATACTGAACAGAAGAACACGTACATAAAGACACAGACATCCTCCCATGATTTGTTAGCCCGAGGTGCTTCGTGGGAACCTTTCTTAATTGAAGAGCAGAGCTCTTCTCCACGTCTCCAGCAGTCTGCCGCCACAGACCAGGCCTAAACACAACCAGATGTGCCACCATCGATTTCTGATGACACAAACCAACACACTCCTAATACACACTCCTAATATCCTCCTGCACTGTGAACACAAGACCACAAAGTGCATAACGTCTGCTTTATAATATAAATTTTGGAGCGCACGCATGAGCGCAGACATGCCAAAAAACACCCGTCCGTGCACACTCTTTGAACCTAACCAGGAAACCAGAAGTCCTTGAAATAACTCATGCCTATAATACACTATCCTTTAAAATACATACAAGCCATCTTAAAATCATATACTCATCATGTCAAAATATCCAAAAGTTATTAACTTTAAGGTGCTTCACATCACAAAAAATAAACACCCCTCTCTGAGAGATCAAGATTCAAATTACACAGAAAAGACTTGTACTTATTTGAACTGCGGCCACTAATCGGTATGCAGGGAGACAGAAAAAGTTTAAGTTTGATAGATGGCTACGCGCCCACTCATCACTTTAATAGCAAGGTAATAAAGCTGCAGGTTTTATTGTTACGAGACCGGACTGGTCACAGTGAGTCATCAGGTATGCGCTGAACTCAGAGGATCATTAGGACCAAAAAAATTCAGTGTAATTGTTCTCTCTTTGCTTCAGTCAGCATGTAGCAACCCATAAAATGCTTTAAAGGCTTACTCAACACATAGCACAGCGAAGATTTAGTCAAACAGAACAGAACATGAGGATAGATAGCCAATTATCCAGAAGGGAGAGACGGAGATTTACAGCTAGATCTGTCTCCTCTTCAAACATTGTGCTTGCATGTGATCCTTGGCTGCTGAGACTAGAAAAGTATTAGCAGTGTTTGTGTGCGTCTCCGAGTGTGTGCATTTCACTGTAGATAGCGAAAGAGAGGTTTAGCAGTTTTCCGGGGTCTTTGAAACCATGACTAACCTTTTTTTTTTAGCAATAAAGTGGAATTTGAGCTACAACCCATTTACCAGAAGCCTGTGATATCATGAGGACACATGCACACACACACAGAGCTCTAACTGTGGCTTCTTAATGTTAGACTAGTGGGTTGGTCAGTGGAGACTAAACATTTCCAGGTGCTGGTCCAACTCTTGACCACCCCCCTATACAACTGCATTAAAGCTACTTGATGACGAATCTACACTAAACTAAATCCTTTAAAAACAAACACACACTGAAATCCAGACATGAATAAATATCAGTAACAAGCGTTTTGAGCCACTCTCGATACAAATATCACTAAACAGAAGAGCCTAATGTGAGACTGTTAGCACCCGGGTTTAACTCTAACATCAGAAGTGCAAGTCCATTGCTAGTTTTAGTCCCTTCAAGGTGAAAATGTAGTGCTTTCAACCTTTAAGGTTTAGTAATAGGGTGTAAAACTATAATGCCCATACACATTTTAAGAGAAACCAGTTGAATCAATCAACCAGTTAGATATGAGCAGGAAATTTCTGGCGTTTTGTGAGAAGAAGAGGAAGCTCTACATATTGCCGTACAACTATAATTAAACCGGGTTCAGAAATGCTGACAGCAAGACGGGGCAGGAACCTGCTACCACTTCCAGTAAAAACAGAATATTTTAAATGGTTTTAATGGGTATCTGCGAGTCTCACGAGAGCAGTACGTCAGCAGTACGGATGTGTTTTCAGAAGCCCGAGGCTTGCTCTCAAGCTGGCTGTCTCCCAATTTATCCACTGCACAAACAACCAATAAATATTGCACAATTTAAAAAAAAAAAATCAACTTTGCACATTTGAAAGCAAGCAGTACAATCCTCTGACACCAAGACATCAACAAAAAGCTTCTTTTCCCTACATGAATGCCATTTCATTTTGAGACCTCTTTTTGCTAACTGTAAGATTAATCAGCTGGTTGCAAGATGTCATGAGGCTGGTTTGTTTATAGCTCTCAGTTAATTATGCAGCCATAAAACCAGCTTGTCTCAACAACAGTTGCTGCATTTAGAGAGTCTGTGACACTAACTGTGACTTTTTTTTGTGTGTACATGGTCAGACAGTTGCTCTGCGGTTTTGGGTGTAATTGCAGAAGGAAAGGGAGGGAACGCAAAGTATTTTATACAAAGTGCTGGTATGCAGCACTTTATAATGGGACATAATCGTGCCACCAGTTTGTAGGGCACCGAGAGACAGAGCAGGAGCTGAATCATACAGAAAAGAGGACCTCTGACACCGTGAGCAGAGTCTGAGTCCATTTTCTTCGATGAAAACTACAATTATCCCTCTTAAGCAAAAAGGTGATTAGGTGCTGTCATTCCTCCCCGCCCAGCTGTTGCTTTTAAAACTGACATTCGCACCGGCACAATAATGCTTCTTACCTCAATGCACTTTCTAAGAAGTTCATTTTAGCAATGTCATCACCTGATTTGAGGAAGGTATCTATAATTTCACATTTCTAGTTTCTCGTTTTCTGTCTCGTGGATGTTGTTCTGTGTGCGTGTGCATGTGTCCGAAGCAGCTGTATGGACAGGTTTCAACAAGCAGAGAAGGAGAGCCCATGCAAGCAAAGAAACAGACAGTACCAGGGTAGTACTTAGGACCTTTACTTAAACCTATAAAACTAAGCAAAAGTACTCCACTGCAAGTAAAAGTTCATTCAAAATCTTTAGTTTTTCCACAGTATTCTCTTATATTAGATATTCTGTTAAATAAACAACAGTTAAGCTTGGCTCTCAATGGCTATATAAATTAAAGCATCTGAGATATTCAGAGGACAACTTCTAAAGATCTGAATTGTGACATTGTTTCTTCGTATAAGCCTAAAAAGCATTAAACTATTACAATATGTTGCATTTGCTGGAAACTAGCAAGTATAGCTGTTAAATAAATACAGTGGGGGGTAAAAAGCAAAATATAAAGTATTATAAAATGTATGTACTCAAGTACCTGAAAGAACAGCACTTGACTAAATGTATTCAGTTACTTCCAGTACTGTGAACAGTGAAACTGACTACTGATTACCTTGGATACAAAGCACTCTGCGATGGCCACGGGGTCTGCGTTGCACTTCTCAAGATCATGAAGAAGATCCCTGAAGCAAAAAAGTTCACAGCAGTTAACACTGTATTCCCGGGCTTTACATTTTATACCTTCTTTTGTTTCTTCCTTGAATACACACATATATAAATGACTCTCCCGTGGTTCATTGTTCCAACAGTTGTGCTGAGTAAAATCTCGGTGTTCAAAATGAGGTGATAGGCCACTGAACAAATTCAGAACTTCCACGAATTCAAACAGGGAGCTCCTGTTGTGCAGCTGTAAATTCAGTGTAGGGACAAAAAGAACGAAAGAAACAGCCACTCCTGAAGTTATTGTTTCATGGCTAAAGCATGAGGTCATTGCGACCTCTTTTAACTGCTTTTATGTTTCCTTTTACTGGCCAGTTTGACTGTGTGGGGCAGCTGAGAAATGAATAGGTGGGAGTGAATGTTTGTGTCTCCAGACCACCATGACTGATGCTGGACCTGCCATCTCATCTGAATACAAAACTCACACACTAAAACACACAGTCTGGAGCGGTACTAGAGGTGACAAGCATGCAGACTGGGACTGATTACACACACACACACGCAAACGCACACACACTAGAGGCCTGGCTGCTGCAACAATGCCTTTCATAGAACAACAACAGGTGGCACAGTCCATTTTCAGTGTTCCGTAGATTTTGTTTGTGGAGCCTAAGAGAGACGGGAGGCTGCTGGCACATTATGCTCACCATCCACTTTATTAGGTACACCTGTTCAGTTGGTCTTTAAGGCAAAGAGGTCATAAAAAGAGCCAATCACATGGCAGCAGCTCAGTTCATTTACATATGTGGACAAATGCAAATAGACAGTGGAAGATCGGAAAATTGTTGGATGGTAAGGTCAGAATATAATGTAATCGGCATGAAACCCTGGATCCATCCCGTCTTGTATCAACAATTCAGACGGACAGTGATGTAACAGTTTAGGGGGTCCCTTAATACCTATTTGACTTTTTGTTTTAAAAACACCACGGCCTACCTAAGTACTGCTGCTGACCACAGTGTACTCATCTTCTAATGAGTGCTTGCAGCAGGGTAACGTGCCACGTCAAATCATCTAAAACTGGTTTCATGACCATGACAATGAGTTCACTGTATACAGTCCACAGTCGCCACATCTCAGTCCAGTAGAGCACCTTTGCTCTATGAGATGTAGTGAAACGGGAGAGTCACATTATAGATGTGCAGCTGACAAATGTGCAACAGCTGCGTGACGACATCATGGACCAAAATTAAGGCAGTTCAGAAGGGGGTTCAACCAGGTACTAGGCAAGGTGTACCCAATAAAGTGACTGGTGAGTGGAGAGACAAAGCCGTTTAGAGAAGCTTTGCGGCAAATCCAGGTTGATTTTAATGTCTAATGTCATTATATCCCAACAGATACTGCAACATTTTGCAGCTGATGGATGATCTTACAGCTGAGTGAGAAGCTGGTTATCATTTTTTAGACCATGATGATGCTTATGATATTTCATTATACCTTCACCAATTAAATGTAATTTTCCATTAAGACCATAGCGATGCCATAACAAAAAGAGTAGATTTAATCGAGATATTTTATAATATTCTCGATATTAGAATAACATCTGTGGCACAAACAGATCTGTAACTCAGAACTCAGTAACAGAGTAAAACTGAATTTCAGTCAGGCAACTCACATTTTAAATGGTTTATTGCAGTAGCAGCAAATAGTTAGAGTCACAAATCTATTATGGATGGAAAATTGGAGTGTTGTGTATTTAACCCCTGAATATGCTGTCAAACATGTTCAGGAACAGTTGAAATTACACCAGCATATCCTGGGAATTATGAGAGACACAATTAATAAAATAATATACACTGCTCATAAAAGTACAAACACGAAGCTGCTAATGAATGCATTAAAATAACACAGATGGTTATACCTGTGAGGAAATAATATATTTTAATGTAATTTAAAATGATTTTTCTTTTGCAATATTTGGCTAATGAGTCATTTTAGTAGTGTAAGATTCCCGATGATATGAGAAGAAATTAGAGCCATTTAACCAAGACTGGGTGTTATGTGAAATAAGGAAACACAATAATTTAATATCCAAATTATTTAGCGACACATGATCTCCGTTTCTGATCTCCAAAAATTCAAGAACCAGCAAATATAGGAAATATGAGTGTCTTTGCTTTATGCCACACACTCTTATTCATTATATTATATTTTCCTGACTTATGTCTGTCGCTCTGTGTTGTACCTGTTAAAGTGGTAGATGTCCTGGATGTTGCCAAATAGTGACTTTTTATCCTCAGAGCTCAAGGCCAGTCGAGACTGGTTACTTATGCACTCCAAGTAGTCCTGCAGAGAGAAAGAAGCAACAGTCTGTTAGGAGGTTGGCGTCTTGATTGGGACCAGCCTCGGCACACATACAGCAGCCCACCCACATAAACTCTTGCAGACACCGGAAGCTTTCAACCTCCCCCGGACAGCTGACTCTGGAAACAGAATCATACTGACAACATCCAGACACACTCAGACTCTCTGATCTTTATCTTTAGAGTGGATCTTATAAGTTATAGGTTTTGTTTCATCATTTTAAGAAGCCTTTCCAAAAAAATAAAAAATAAATAAAAAGGGTTGTTGGGGAACAACTACACCTGCTAGGAAAACCAACATCAAATCCATGACTGAAACGAATCTGATTTGTTTTTAAATATCATTCTTAGGTTATCAAAAAAGATGTTTAGGAAAAATTTTATGAACTATGTTACTTTCGCAGAATAAAGGCACACCGTTATGAGCCAATGAGTGATGGGTTAACTGGGGGTTCTTCATAATCAGTTTTGTTAATGCCATAATCCAAAAAAAAAAAAAAAAAAGAAAACTTACTTTTAAACAATTTAAACTGCAGTAATATAGTAAAAACACGTAACCCTGGTGTACTATGTTCAACTAAAAGCCAATTTCCTCTGTTGCTGATTCGTGTCAACACTTTGATAAGAGGATAAAGCAGGTCAACAGCTTTTAGCCCTGAAACTGTCTGGCTGTTGCCGAGAAGAACAGTTTTAACACATATAAAAAAAAAAAGTCGCCTCAGGAAGCTTTAACTCTGTGGCGCTTATCACCGCCTCCATCAGTGACATTAGTGATGAGTGCTCATATGACTGCTATTAAACCACTGCACTGCCTGATATCCATCTGGCCTGAAGAAAGAAAGAGAAAGGTGATGCGAGGAGGACAGATCGACCGGTAGCTGGGAGCAGCAGCATTGAATGGAGCTGTGTGTTTTGCACGGGGACTTTTCACTGCTTTTTATACATTTCAAAAGAACGGAACAAATAGATCAACTGATCTTGTCCGTTCTGCATGCAACTAAAAACCAACACAACACTGCTGCAGTTACTGAGAAGTGCAGTGTAAATAAACAAAAGATTTCATCTAGAAAAGCAACAGTTCAACCCCAAATCAAATTTATGCATTTTCCCAGCTTTGGCAATGTGTGTCTTCTTTTGTATACAGTGAAATGACATCTCCAAATTCGAGAAAAAAATGTATTTGAAAAACACAAAATTTATCTAAAAGAGCCTCTTGCTTGTGACTGAGTTGCAGGATTTAATCTTTAATGGTGCTCCATGTTTCCTTTGGCTGTTGGGCAAAAGACTCGCATTTCATTTTATTTATTTTCTTTGGTGCTTTGAGTAACAGTTTAATCCATCTCCATTAAATCCAGGAGATGGCAGACATTTCTACAAACAACATCTCAAAGAAGGCCGCTAAAACAATATAGATTGAATTGAAGGGGAAAAATATATTAACTTGTTTTTGGGGTGAACTGTCCCTTCAAGCTACGAGCACATAGAAATAGAAAAAGTGCTTTTAAACCACATTACTGTCTGAAACTGGGAAAATCTTACAACACTGAAAAAAGCGCCAGGCTGCCTTCGACATGCACAAACACAACTCGACATTTCAGTGCAGACAATACTTGTGTGTTTTTAAGAGACCAAAGACAGAGAGGGAGAGGTTGGGTTTTTTTTTTTTTTAATGCTCTCTCCCGTCGGCCTAATTTGCAGTCGGTTGCTAAGAGTTTCTGTTCCAAGTATTGTTTTATGCATTTATTCATTATTAGTTTAACTAGCTCAAGTCTGAGCTGCAATCCATTAAACTGTGTTTGGTTAGGCAAAGGCATAGAAAAACAGAAACAGCTGGAAAAAGTGATCTGGATGTAAAGAGTGTACGGGTTTTTGCAAGAGCTTTAGGGCAACGTTTTGGTTCAAGGATTTGAGTTACAGAAAGAAATCGTGCTTAAAAGGGAAGGCGGTGATTACGTCTAAGGTCATATAAAGAGGTCATGTTAAGATTTTGTTGATGTTGGCAGTAATGTGTAAACTGATAGTTTATTAGCCACAGGGTCAAAGATCTGACCTGGCCTGACCCGCTCACTCATCACACTCAGCCAAAGCCTCTGCAGGCTCAACAACGGGAAGCGTTCACAGACACACACCTGAGGGTTCACTTCCCGCTAAGCATCAGGCTTCACATGTGCAAGCTTAACAACTTTATTGTGTTAACCATTAATCTCCTCAAGCACACACTCCTTTTCTACAATCACACACAAAAAAAACAAAGTTGTCCTTCTGCCCTTCAGTGGGAAACTGTTTCTCCGGACACTGATGAGGGCAAACGACAGAAAAGGGATGTTCCCGGATCATTTCATTGTTGGCTAATGAGGATTTAGGCTCATGCAAACAAACATCATATTTACCAATTTAACAGCACTTAAGGAGCATTTAAAGAAAAGAAAAGAAGCCTGCAAAGTTACAGAAGGATGAAACACAGTTGAGCCCAGGGGAGTCTGGGTAAATATTTGTGTTAAGGCTGTCACACCCTCCTACAGCAGCATTGGATTATTGAAATGCAAGATGGCTAATGATGCAGGACAGTGCTAAGTACTGATGAGCGGTTGCTGTGCTTGTGGTGGCTGCTAGCTGTACTTTTCTCTTCACTGTAGGCTAACTGTGATGTTAAAAGCCCTTTTCACAAAGATACAATCAGTGCAATCCATCCCCGATGCGCTCACTGAAACCGTCATTAAAAAGGTAAAGTAAGGCTGAATGCATGTGTCTTTTCCAAAGTGCTAGTGACAAATTAGCTTTCTTGAAATGCAAGTGTGGTTGTTGAGTGCTGGGTGGTCTGATCCACTGATGGTAATCGGCGGGCTGCAGTAGTAGAAGCAGTAGAGGGTTATTAAGTGCAGCTTCTAAGCCCTGTTCAGTGTTTTCTTAACCTACTTAGGATACTGTTATCTTGGAGCTAAATCCCTTTTCCTATTTTCACCCTCTATCCCATTTCCTCACCTCCGATAGGAGGAGGAGGAGTTGGAGAGGGTGGAATATCAGGAGTGAAACACCAAAAACACATATCACAAAAAAACTTGTGATGATGGATCCATTGTGCACTCCAAAGCCAAAATAATACAACCTAGACATACAAACACATGCACAGACACTTTGAATTGACAGCTCGCGACACAGGCCTATGAATCGACAGCTCGCCAAGGGCGGACAATGTGGGAAAAAGTGGATGAAGATTTCAAGCCACCACTTTATAATAAAGCTGCAGGATACAACATGCAGCACATACATTCAACTGAATTTAACACAGTGAATTTTTTAGTTTTACATAGAGCTGAATGCAGAAACCAAAAGGCAGGAGAGACAAAAGAGAGCAACCTTTGATAAAAAGCTCTACACCCAATCCTTAACAAAGCCACTCAGATACTGACTACAGGCAAGGTGTATCCTTGCAGTTCAAAGCCAGCCAAACACGCAGACACACACACAAACGAGTGCATTAGCTCGAGTGTGTGTGCATACAGTATGTGTGTGCCTCTGTGTGCAGCACACAAAAGGCGCTGGTGTCATGTAACTCGCCCAAACTCTGCCTGCAAGTGCAGGTGACCTTATTGCATTAAAGTTTTCCAGAAGGCACCAAGCAGTATGCGTCACGTGCATTAAATGTGTATTATCTGGTAATTTAAAGCCTTCCTGAAGAGATCAGGGTCAGGCAGTCACTGGACTGACATCCATTTAATGATTGCCTGTGTCAGGAGGCACTTCTTTCACTCAATTCCCTATTCTCTGCTTTGCTGGTATTCTCTCTCTACTCTCCTATCAAAAATAAGTCTAACAACGCCAAAAACACATCTAAAAAAAAAAGTGTTTTTTAAGTAAAACTACGTAAAATTTGTCCTTTTGTTTGGCTTTATTCATTTCAGGACCACTGAGATCGCCTTAATCCATTAAGGTGGCTGGATCCCTTCGTTTGAGACCAGAGACATAAATTACCTCGCCACTTTGAGCAACAGTAAGCTTGAACATGTTTGGAAAGGTAGAAATCGGTAAAAACGATCTAATAATAATTATTTTATATATAATTGATATATATTTTAGTAAGACACACCAATTAACTACAACTCCCGCCCCCCCAAAAAATAGTTGTAGTCTTTCTAACTTTTTTCCCACATCTCTCTCTTTGTTTGATGTTCTGCCAAATATGCTAATACTCTGAAGCTTTGAAGTTTCTGTGCATGTGCAGGATGCTCCTGTTTCCAATTTCCTTCACATGCCATGTTGAGTAGCCAAGTTATATGTTACTTGGAATTCTAGTCCCTTACCTCTACAATGCTACGTAGGTCCTGTACGTAGGTTCTCTCTGTGTCCAGTATTTCCTGCACCACCCGGTCCACATATGTTCTTGGTCCCTGTCCCTGATTCACCCGCTCCCCTCCTTCTGGGCTCAGCTCAGGCTCTGAATTTTCAGTTGGAGTCTGTCCACTGCTGTATCTTCCTTGCCCTGTCCCTGTGTCTGTTGCTCCATCTTTTCTGTCATCTTCCTCTCTGCATTCCAGTTGCCTCGCAGGGACTAGCTCCAACCGAATCGCCCCAGAGTCCCGGTCTGCGGTCATGGGGTTACAGTGCGGGGCAGCGACAAGAGTTGTGCGGCTGCCCAACGAGCAGTGACTGTCCCTGGAGGAGGCAGAGGAGGATGTGGAGCTGTAGCTGATGGGCCTTTCGGCGCTGTCGGGAGAGGAGTCCATGCTGAGGGCGGAGCAGTAGCGAGAAGAAGGGTGGCGGAAGGCTGGGTTGCGGAGGCAGCGAGCTGGGATGTCAACGGAGCTCAGGACTGACCCGGTGTCCGGGACCTCAGGAAGAGGAGGCAATGCATCAGGTAGGTAGCTGTAATCGTCTGGAAGGAAAATCAAGCAAAGGAAGAGATTCTCATTAATTCACTAGTGCTAAGATTACATTCATATTGCTCTGTGTTCATGTCCTAGATATTGGCTTTGCCATAATAATAATAATAATAATAATAATAATAATAATAATAATAATAATAATAATGCCCCCAAAAGAAAAAGAAAAAAAAAAAGAAATACAACAAGGACAACAACAGTAGATCGTACACACACTCACACACTTCCTCATTTATTACAATCAAGCCCCTGGCTTGGAAGACTGCTGAGGGCTCCATGGAGTCTGGTTAGAAAACAATACTGAAAATGCCATGGTTTAAGTTTTATGGCATTGCATTGTCAGTGAGTTGGCCAAAAATTGTGGTGCAAATGGGTTGAATGCCTGATCGAAATTACATTTTCCGTAACTTTCCATTTACCCTGGAAGCACTAAAGTGACAGAAGAGAACCAGAGATGTAAAAGTTAGGCATACATTACATAAACCACTGCACTTTGTCTTGGTGTTTAATAATACAGTTCAAAACTGCACGTACTCATTTGTGTATCCTCATCCGTCTTAAGTAATCTATGGTAACACAGCCACAGCATTGAACAGGTCGTACAACATGCCCCAGCATAAGTCACACAAAATAATCAGATTTTATTTTCATAAACCAAGATAAGACTGAGGTCTTCACTTCTTTCCAGCATACAACGTCCTCTTTTTGGATAAAGATTTTAAAAGAAGAATCTCAATCGGAAACTTTAAGCCGCAAGGATGGACATAATAGACACTATACAGAAGAAGTTCACAAAAACTGTCTAAATTAATATTCATGGGAAAAAACTCAATTGCTGACCTAAACTAAAATTTTGATTATATTCACTCAGTTGAAAGGCTGCGCTCCCTCTTTAAACACTTAACACTACAACTTTTATACTCTTCACAGTCTCCATTTAGCATCCCGATTCCTTACATTCCTACTGACCATGGGCCAACTGACCACCCATCACCAACTTTCACAGATTTGCCCCCACTTGTATCCAAAGAAATGCTTTGACTCACAATGAGCTGACAGTAATTCCAATTCCAGATGAGAAAACATACACAACCTTAGAAAACTCAACCCTTTGAATTCTTATTTATTTGCATAGACGAGGATTTTATGTTTGTGTGAGTAGACATTTTTGCAAGAATACAAAAAGATTACCAGTGTAATGCTGAAAGCACGCCACTTACAGTTATGAATGAAACCCCTATTTCCGTGGAAGGCAGACAAGTCTGTGTGTTTGCGTGTACCTACAGGAGTCTACTTGGCATCCAGCACATGCCAAACTGGCTCAAGACCTTGTGTTTGCGGAGAGATCCGTTAAAGATATGATTACCAGCTCCCAAGGCCCCACAGTCAGGGCAGCTGAAGTGAAACCACAAATGCAGCGTATCAGACAGAAGCCTTCCAAGTTTCCCTCGACGTTTTCCAAGGTCTTGCTTCACAGAAAGGCTTTGATGGCAACAACAGAGAGCAAATGTGATGAAGCAAAGGGAAGAACAACGTGCGAGAGCCTTATAACAGCTCTGTGGGGGTTTGACACCATCAAAGCTAGAAGCACCAGTGAACCGGCAGCTGCCATGTTGTGGCAACAATGATATCCAGCGCCGTTCAGGACAGCGTAGCTCGCTTGCTGCCAGTAGCACCTACTCACCCTAAGCCCATCTCACTTCAAAGGCTCAGAGATCACAGGTTCAGGTTCAAAAACATGAAACGTGAAGCTGAGAACAAGCTCAAAGAATCCTGGTAAAAACCCGCTCTCTCACCTTTCACACAGGTACCTCGGACGCTTTTAGTTACAGGACAGCTTTCCCCCCCCCCTTTGGTGGCTGCACACTAGTCAGACTGGTCCCGTGATAAGAAGATCACACTGGAACAGCTTTTATAACATCAATACTGAACCTGTATGTGACTTTACTGGATCAAAGTTCAGATTTTTTCCATTTGCAAGATAAATGTCTATACGCACTTCCAAAAGCCATCCAGTTCTGTGGGGACTTTTAGCTCTAAAATTTGGAGCTAAAAGTCGGTTTCATTTAGCAAGAATTAGATAACATTCATACACACACTCTGCAAGAAATACGTTGGGCATGGATGGAAATAAAAGAGATAGCCTAGCTATGATCTGCTAAAAAATATATCATTCGTCACTAGGGCTGGGCCATATCATACCGTTCATGGTAATACCGGTATAATTTTGGGCAACGATAGAAAAATGAAATATCGCGATAGAATATGGGTAAAACGCGCATGCGCAGTGCCTTTGTTTTCATATGCACACGTCGGAAAAGCATGGCGGCGAAAGCAAATCGTTGAATGAAACGGATTGAATGAAATGGATTGTCGGAGCATTACGGCTACCGTAGGCAGGAGCCTGGCGGAGTGATACGTACTGTGCTTCAACATAATATTACCGTATTGTGTGTGTATAACCTCTTTTTAAGTTTTGTGGATATTATACACGGTTATGCTGAGGATATGTCGGCCAATTTCCACTGGAAATGCCTTTTGGTTAAACTGTCAGCAAGGAATTTGCATTTTCACTATTAAATTTTTATAACTTTAATTCACATAAAACACCTGCTTGTTTAAGTGAAAATACATTGATGTTTTGTTTTGTTTTTTGCACTAATAAAGTTGTGGAGTTGTAAAGCATTTTGTCTAGTGTCAATTATATCGTCAGTTATATAATTTTTGCAAATTTTCAAATGTATATCGTGATAAATATTTTTGGTCATATCGCCCTGCTCTATTCGTCACCTTTTTATAATGATCTCTAATTGGGAGCAAATGAGTGTTTCTGTCTTTCAGATTTTTGAAATACACATCAAATGGGAAGTGTGATCATCTGTCACCGACAGTTTCAGATGTCCAACATTGTGTACAGACCTTACACCCCATACAGGTCTGAAGGAATCTTTCAGTTTCTTGAAAAAAAAAAAAATCCTGGGACTGAAAGTTCCTCAGAATTTACCTGGAAATGCAACTGAATAAGCACATTTGCTTACAGAGTCCTGTGAAGCTGTAGGGACTGCAAGGTCTGCTGATAATGTCTCATAATGCTTGCGACACACCTTTCCCGTGACACGTTTATCTGATCCTTTGTTAACAGATACAAACAAGAGTTTTAAGTCAGAAAAATCACTTAAGCCCTGCGATATTATCAGCCATATGTTTCCTCACGCTGTCAAGCCAGTTTTCTTCAAAAAAAACCAACAATGAGATCTAATGAGCTCCATCATATCTTTCTCTACTTTTAATTTTGCTCCGCTAGTGTGCCAAGAAAAACAGGAAGGATCTGGAGCACCCAAAAACTGAAGGAGCATGAAACTGCACTTCCCTCAGACAAGTTTGGAACTGATTCCCTGTGAATGTGTGTCCATGCAAATTTCTGCAGTGCCAAACCTGACTTTCCCCCCCCCTCCCCTAATGAAAACATCAGATAGTAGAAAAACAATTTGCTGGGCAAAAACACCACACGGATAAACCAAAGGGCCTTTGCTTTTTTATAAACAGCGCCCTGCTTTCAAGTTACCATACACAATGGCCAAAGGGTTGTATAACACATCTCGCCATTAATAGGTAACAGACAGTTTTCTTTGCACTTTGACAAATCTGTGATACATCGTTTCTTATCACAGCTGCTAATGTATGTGTATCTATAATGTGTGTGCATGTTTCACACAAAATGCATTAGGTTTATCACTCCAAAGATAAGACTAACTAAGCTCATAACTTAATGGTCCTTACACCAGCCATTGCAGCTAGATATGGTCAGGCAGTGTGCGCACACGTGCAACCTACACCCATACACACAGACCCACGCTCATGCGCAAACATACAAAGAGAGCAAATACAGAGAAGCCAAGCTTGGAGTGAAACCCAAACATCACAGAGAAGATTGCCCCATCGTGTGTTTGCCCAGCCCCTCCTTACCACCTCCCAGCTTCATGTTTGGGGCACACCCTGTCCGTTTCCTGGGTGAAATGGCTCCCTCACTCACACACACAGACACACACACACACACACACACACACACACACACACACACACACACAGCAATGATGGCCAGTCTTTAGTTACCTCCTGTCCAGATTATGTTCAACTTGATCCTTGTAAATGATCTCTAATTATGGTCCTAAGCATGTAGGCTGGGACTGTGTCTCCTCTGTGTGTGTGTCAAATGTCTGTGCATATGAGGATTAGGCTAGTGTGTGAGGGCCAAGTTTCCTGCCAGAGCAGAGGGAGAGAAAATCAGTGAGTGCCGGAGCAACCTGGCTTCAATCTCTGGCTTTCATTTAAACTTTGTAAAGCACCCTGGCACAAGAAGCTGAGGGGTGCTTTACAATTCAGCTATTCTTAATGTTGACCATCACACCCGTCTGTAAGGCAGACAGCAACAACTAAAAGGAAGCAGACCGAAAACTGTGCAGACACAGTAAAAAGAAACAGTGGTAAAAAACAATGAGTCGCATTTTGTGTTTTACTGTTTAAAGAATGCATTGGTGGTATTATAAAATGATTAAAAACAATCCCGTTCATCTGGATTTTATTTACATTTTTTTCCTTCACATGCAATTTAGTGGTGAATGAGCCCCATATAAACTATTAAACTTATCAGAAATTACTGACAATGAAAACAGTTTTTCATGGTCAATCTTCACCTCAACCCTGCAGAAACTTGGGAAATGGACCATCTCAGTCTCTCCGTTTCTTTTCAGTTTCTGCAGGACACAATTAACTGAATTTGACATAATATGTCTGTGTGTAGCAGCGCATGCAAAAAGCAGCTTATGTTATGGATAACTATGACCCTGTGAGACCAAAACAATGACAACAATGGAGAGGGAACCAAGTCAGTAACTTGGAAGTCAGAAGCGAAACAAAGAAGAGCCTTTCTGACACAGTAAACCCAACAACAAACTACAACACAGTAACCATTGCTGTTCTTTGTTTCGCTTCTGACTTCCAAGTTAAACCAGCAGCTTTGCAGGGAGCACCTACAGTAGAAACTTTCTTAATCTTAATCAGTTCTGCTGTTGAAGACCAGGTAAACTTCACTAACTCATTGTTTCATAAAACATAAAATCTACTTTTACATATCTGCTAAATATTTTATGGCAAGCAACCACATAACTCAACAGTCTCAATAATTATTTTTAACAAGCAATACTGAGGAAGATGTAAATCTGGATAGCATAACTGCCTGTTGTCTACTTCGTAAAATGCACTGAAGTGATCAAAAACACTTTACACCAAAGTATAAAGGAGTCAACACCACTTCTCCTCATTAATGTGCATTAAGACCATTTAAAATATAAATTTGTGGAATCAGTCACATTCACAAGACTGCCACTAGCACACATCAAAACACAGAGTGTATTCGCATGCTCATGATAACCCGCTACAGCGCCAGTTTTGCTCCATTTACAAAGTTAGCCAGACAAGCCTCACTACCAGTCCAGCTAGGTTTAATGACTCATGCGGCACTCAACTTCAGTAACACACTTTATGGTCACCTGAAGTGTTCTTTGTTCTGGAGAGGTCAGTAAACAGCTGTTAGCAACCTTCTCTCTTTATGGCCCTCAGGATCCTTACAAATAGCTCAGCAGGCACAAACAGCTATGTGAGTGCTTTGTAAAGGACATGTGAACCTCCAACAAGTTGAAAATGTCTTGAAGTATTATGTCATCTTCAGATTTTGGAGTGAAAAACAATTCACGTTGTTTATTTTAAGTTAAGTGGTATCCCTAATCACTGGGTTTGTACACGAGTAGTTAACTGAGCGCAGCAGTTTGGGGATTCCAGAAAAGAAGCCAGGGAGTATCCCTCAGCAATAAAACACAGGCATGTGAATACGAAAGAGGGGATTTTTTTTTAAACAAAAAACTGGACATATGGAAAATACCCACTTGGTATGGCTAGCTTGGTTTGGTGTGAGTTAAAGCAATCTTACAGAGTGAGAGGGGGACTCACGTAGGAGGGGAAACAAAGTGCCAAACAAACAAAAAAAAAAGGCAGGTATGCTGTGAATTAGGCCACATGTGCACAAAGATCTGTTTATGCACACACACAGATGTTCACAAATTCATTTCTGCATGCAAGTCTGCAGTAATATTTCAACAAATGAGACCCTTATGGGAATGCAGAGGCAGAAAGTACAAACTGACTTCTTTAGGAAATGAACTAAACTTCTAAAAAGTCAAAAATAAATTCACCAAAAACAGAATACGGTTTTGAAAACAAATTATGGTTTGTAGTAGCTTTGTAGTATTCATCCCTTTCCTCTTTCCTGACAAAAAGTATCCCGATCAAACCACCTTCCTTAAAGCCAACTTGACATGGGGGGGGAACTCATTACAAGCAAAGACAGCCACTTCACAACCGTCAAGAAATTGCTCCAAGCCACCTGGTTTATGAGGATGATTCAAAGGTTAAAGATTAACACAGATAAAAAGGCATCAACATGGTAATTTGCAGCATGACAGCATGGAGAGATCGGGCATATCAATAAGCTCAGGCTGCATCCCCCTCCCAACCCTCTGAATCATTCCTGCTTCCATTTGTTTGCTCACTCCTTTCCCCCCCAATTTAGGTCATTTTCACCAAATTCTCACAACTATCCTACCCCTCTCCTAATTCCGGCCATTTTCTTTCTCCCTTCCTGTCATTCTTCTCTTCCCTCCTCCTATTATGCATTGAAGCTTTGAATGTGTTTGGCAGCTCATAAAGTAAGTCGGCCAAGTTTGCTGTGTGTAAATATGAGCTGCACATTACATTCCTACAGGCTCAAACCATGCTTCTGCAAGTATATACTTTACTATGTAAAAATACACATTGACCAGCATGCATATAGCACATGGCTGCGGACCACCGGGGCTCATATTTGCTTTTGGAGCGCATGTGTTCATAACACTTGCCTTTCACGCTCAGAGCACTTATACTCAGATAAATGCAGCTTTCCTCTTGTATAGCCAAGACTATATTCCAACCATCGTGCTGTTGGAGCTGTGGGAGGGTTTAAAATGAACCTGTACAAGTTCACCGGAAAAATATTTACCTGTAAAGAACCAGAATTTGAAGACAGGAGTGAGCGCACCAGACATGACTTGACCACACACTTTGCACATCTCAAAAAGCCTTCAATCAAAGCTGTTTGTTCGTGTGTGTTCTTGTTTATTCTTCACCAAGCCTACCAGATGGCAAATGAGTTCAATGCCATGCAGTCTGTTGCTGACTGTGCATTTTTCTGGTATCCAAGGACTTTAAAAACGTAACTAAATCCAGAATATGCTATGATGAGTGACGAGAATGTAAAGAGCAAGATGGAAGTAAAGCAGCCCAGTGGTCTTCACTTTGGCAGCATCTTTGTAAAGTCGTCAAGCAATCAGACTTGTGCGACTGCAACAGAGTGAGAAACGAGGAGGAGAGATCCCAGAGGAATGAAAGTAGGAAGAAAAGATGAGAAGAGAGGCCAAAGGTCGAAAAACACCCACTCCACTGCTTTTTCTCTTCTCCATTTCCCACTCTCGCTCCCATGTTGAATCCTGCCTTTTGTGGCACGTTAACCAACACATTTTCTCTCCATTTTAAAACCAATCTACCAAATTCTTTCATCTTTTTTTTTTTTTTTTTTTTTTTTTTTTTTAACAGGCTATGGAGAGGTTCCCGATCTTCCACTGCGTCCACTTAAGGTCAACCTCTGTTTCTGATAGAGACGTAGACTTGATTTCAACTGACGCTAAGGACCTTAAAGTGTCAGCCTGGATTTCACACCGCAGTCAAACAAATGTAGAGAGCAGAGGAAGAAAAGGGGTGGGGGATTGCAGAGGTGGGAGAGACAGAGTGAGGCGAAAGATGGGATTTGAGACATGGGGTGGGGTTTCCACTGAACAGCTTCCCAATGGACCAACAATGACCAGGACACTTTGGAGGATTGATGGAGGAAAATGAAGCCTTCTTTCTTCAATGTGTTTCTGTGCACATCCGCCAGCCAGATTTAAAACATCACTTTGCACGTTATCGCTGGTAAAGCCTGAAGCTTGAACTCGATCTGTGACTCGGCAGACCCCTGGGGTTTCATGGCCTCACGAAAATGGTTAAAGTCAACACACACAGCTGGCAGGATAATTACAAACAAATGCTTTCTTCTTTCACGTAATTACATAAAACCCTTTAAATGATTAAAACAGCCACCACACATAAGTACATTTACACACATTATGTACACAGATTAACACATTTTATCTCCATGTTTACAAGATGCGAGTTAAAAGCCGAGACTCTCCGTTACCGACACTGCGGACTTGAGGAATGTGCAGTGTGCTTTTAGTTGACAGCACCGGTGTTTAGCTGTGGGAAAAGCATTCACCAACAACCCATCCCTATTTTCAGACACTCAGTGTTGCACCCACTCCTGGGACACTCACGCGACACTTTGCCGCACACGCCCTTCAACTCCCTATGAGAGTGACACACTAGCCTCATTCTCTGACCTAGCTGGATTTCAGCCTGCTTTCTGCAAAGATTCATCAGTTCGCAATCTCTTTCTACATGAGCCGTGAGATCTCATTTGTTTAAATTGCCCCGAACCTCCACCCGTCCAGCCGCTGTGTGCCTGTAGCGCCTTGCGCTAAGTGCTCATGATTGGAGGGGGGCAGATGTCTGACCAGATGACTGGACAAGCAGGGTGCAAGAAGGACGACGGAGGGGTCCATTGTCTCCTGCACCTCTAAACCAAAGAGTTTGCTCTAAACAGTAATTATTCCCCCTCCTCTTCCTTTTGCCCATTTGTAGCCTCACCCCCAACTGCTGTCTTCAAGGCTCTAATTTGGGTCACAGGCTGTAGAATGGCATCTCAACACTCAGTCCAACCTACACCCGGGTCAGAGGACACTGAGACATGTGTTGGCTTTCAGAGACATGAGGATATACAAGCAAAGTAGAAAATAATTTAAAAGGTAATTTACATGTGGATTTGAACTGATGCTTTGAATGTAGCTACCGGTGAAAATCTACTTTGGTAAATAAACACACAAAGTTTTGTAATGTTCTGCAGCAGCAGATCTCTATTTGTAATTGCCAACAAGTAAATACAATTTCTAACCACTGTAAAAGAACACCAAAGGCTGTGTGTGTGTGTGTGTGTGTGTGTGTGTGCACCATCACCTCAGCATCACAAGAAGTTTAACTCAACAAGTCTGCGAGAAAACAAACATGCTTCACTCAAAGCCAGAGGTGAGGACAACAAGCAGAAGACGGCGTTAACTGAACAGCGCTGACAAGAGACCAACGCTCCAAATACACTTCACGCAGCGCTGTCAGCTGTGGACAAATATTACACACACCCAGCAAAAGACCCAAGAGCATAAACAAGCAAGCCTTCAGAGGCCAGTAAGCATACCTTGTAATCATATCTCGCTGTCTGATGTTTGACCAGTTGCCACTTGAAAAGGGCTGCTGTTATACTTTTTGAGTTCGCTGATCAAACAAATGTTCACCACAGATTTCATTTCACCAAACAGAAACATAACCCAGATATTCTTCAACAAGAACGTGGTTTTAATTCCCGTCAAGAGATGTGCAGATGTGAAAATCCCGTGCAAAATCCAGTCCCATCACTTCATAAATAAAATAATAAAATAAATAAACTCTTGTTTTCAAGTTAGACTTAGAATAGATTAGACATGAATAATAAAAAAGAGCTGCTGCTTACCAGTAGGCATTTTGATTTAGCGCTCCCTTTAACAAAATGCAAGTGAATGAGTTGACAATGAAATGAAATGAAAGAATTTCCAACAAGGGTCACATATTCAGATTATTCCAACAGTATTCCCAGCACAGTCTGGATTTTTTTTTTTTAATCTCCTAGTTTTCCAAAATTTTCCCAGTCATTGTGAATCTTTTTCCAGGGATCCAACATGCAGTCCGCTCCACTAAAACACACAGAGGTGCAAACACTGAGGTTGGATTTTCTCCTGAACACACTCCTCAGGCTGATGTTCTTTCTTTTCTTTCTTCTAGTTCAGCTGGCCGAGGATCTCTGCCTGCCCTTCTGAATGCCTCTCTCCCTCCCTCTATTCTGTGGCAATGCATCTATTTTGTTCATGTGTGTGTCTATAAGAGTTCATGTGTGTGCCTGCATATGAGAGAGTCTGTGTGTGTGTCGGAGTGAATGGCCTCTGCTCTCCTGCTCCCTCCCCGCTGGGTATTCCCCTCCCCCTGACTCCTCCTCTCCCTTGCTTTCTCTCTCCTGCAGCAAATTATAAGGAGCTGGGAGTTCCACATTAAGTGCCTCCTCTCTCCTTTTCCTTCTTTTATCTTTTCCCCTACTTTATTTCTCCCCGTTCTTTTACGCTTGTACTGCAAAATAAAACTTTTAGCATGGTCCGCAATGCATTGTAGGCCAGGCGGCACCCTTTTTGTGTGTGTGCGCGCGTGTCCATCACGCTCAGCGGGCAGCTGAACTGCTGTTGTTAGTGCACAGCTCCACAGATCACACTCATATACGCACTTTACAAGGAGGGGGGAGGGGGTTACGACTGATCAATAGGCTGCGAGCCGGCTCAGACAAAAGCTCCTCGTCCACCGCACGGCTCATTGTGCCCAGATTAGAGAAAGGCTGGAGGGAACGAGCACACAAAATCTCAGAAGAGGAAGGATGTGGACAGTGGATGCCATGTTAAACTTGATTTTATACTTTTCCACTCTATCATGTCGTCTGCGGGCTGTGAAGCAGTCGAAAGTTTCTAAAACTTTAAGATCGTTAGGATGAATATGTTTTGGGTATAACAGAAAGCCTTCATATCAAACTGCAGGTGTGTAGTAGTTAGTAGGTGGGAGGGTCTTCTTAAAGAAAAAAAAAACTCTTTTGGATCTTAGACTTTTTTGGACTGAGTAATGATTAGGGGCTAAAGCAAATGATACCATTAATTTTAATCATTCACATTAAGTCTCCTCAACTGTATAGCATTGTCATTTTTAATGGCTGGAATATCCTTTTAATGTTGCTTTAACACAATGGCTGAAAAAGGATGTTTTTAATAAAAATCTATTTCGAAATGCTGGAATATTTGGTTAAGGATAAAAGCTGGAGTTGTGTTTCTGTGGACATACACAAATGTTTTTGTGAAGTGAAAATAACGCCCTTCCTTCCGGGCACTTAAACATTTATCATTCTCTCATCTAATTTAGAGGGACACTCCAAGAAACACACATGAAAAGTTGAGAGTAAATCCTGCTTCAGACTATTAAAACCTCATTAATCATTAGATGACAAGTGTTGAGGTTTGATACACAGCCGTATCTAAAAGGAACATCGTGTTAGTTTAGGCACACCACCAAGTCAGAGTCGGTTGCAAACTGGGAATCGGTTGATCTCCTTACTTATGGCTCTGTCGATATCCTCGTACAAATCCAATTGGTTAATCTCCAACAGCCTGCTCCATCCAGCGCACAGTTGCTGCACGACTGTGAACCGCTTTGCTGTTTCTGTCAGGGCTTCAAGCCGTCTTCCACATGGACACAATAGTTTCAGTTTGTTTGGTTAGCTTTTTCTCCCGTTTTCCTGCCTTACATTTTTGTAGCTTTCTCTCCTGCAACATTGTGACCACTTTCTCCACCTCGTCTGAACGGGAACGTGTTTTCTTATGTGGGTAAGGAAATTGGGTTCAGCAGTATTCAGATAGTATGTATTGTACACAGACTGCAAAGCCTGTTTGTTTGGAATGATTCTGATTTGTTAACATAGGCATGTTAAGAAGAGCTAAACAGGCTGCTGCACACGTTTCGTAAATTTACAAAGTTTGGTTTTTTGCTCTGTGTAAGAATGTTTCCATACACATTTGTGTTAGAGGTTGTGACCAGCAGATTTAAAGACTTATGGGAACTGATTTGTTTTCCCATCATCTACTTTAAAAGATCTTTAATCTTAAATTTAATAAAGGCTTTGCATAACAAACAACTTTTTAAAAGCAGAATTTAGTCCTTTTTCTTGCCCCCTTAGGATCCCACAGATTCATCATGCAACCCTTGTGGATGTCACAACACTTAGCTTGGGAAGTTCACAGGACGCTTATAAATCAGGACATGCCGTGTGTCCCATCAGGATGGCACATGTGAGACAATGGACCATCAGTTTCACACACTAAAGCAAATATGTTGCCTATTTGTTGTCCCTCTTAAATGATAAGGACTGGTCCCAGCAGCATGGGGTCCTGCTAACGGCCAACCTCATCTCGTCACAAATACTAGAATAGAGACCCCCTTGGACTTTTCTCTCTCTCCGCTTCTCATTCTCACACGCAAACACAAACACACAAGGGCCAGACCTAAAGAAGCACGACCCCTCTCTCTAATGACTTGAGGGATCGTTGACCCACGAAGCCCCTGAAGCTCCACTCTAAATCCAAAACTATCCACCTGCCACTCCCCCTCTCTGCTACCTTTCACCCCTCACACACACAGTCCATGACGAGCACTTCCAGCTTCGCAAACATGCAGCAGGAACGTCGAAACTCCTCAGTTCAGCTAAGCACGACTTGCTGCTGACAGAAACCTACAGCCACATTGTTCCTTATCTGATGCCCCCCCCCCCCCCCCCCTCCCTTGCGTAATGTTAACTAAAAAAAATAACAGTTTAACTTTTATAATAAGTGTGATTATCACTGGAATGTAGACATCGCTTTTAAGAGGAGATGTTAGTATTAAGGTTTTTGGGGTTGCCAAGATAATTCGGGCCATTGTGCTGTAGTGGTCACTATGGCAACCTCGAGGTATCTATCTCCATGGTTGAGCGGCATGTGGAAAGACAGTGAGAGAGCAAGAAAGGGGGAGGAAACGAGGGAAGAAAATGCTTACTGTCAATAAACCGTTCCATTCCTCATAACACTTGGGCAGTGCAAACACTGGAGGAGGGCACAGGGTTCATACACACTCTTATCAGCTTTTACTCCCCCCCCCCCCCCCCCCCCCCCCCACACACACACACACACACACACACTCATAACAGCACTGTAAGCTCATGATTTAAAAGACCGGAGGCACTTGAAAATGTTTTACTGTGTGAGTCTGTAACCAGAAATTTAAAAAAAAAGAAGAAATTCCAAAACCTCTTTTGCATGTTCTGGAGGGAGGAGGAAGGACTGCAGGCGGAGAGAGGCGGAGAACTAATTTGATGGCTGTTATTTCAGTGGGCAGTGGGTGACTGAATTTGTGCTTGCATGTGTGTGAAACCAGGTCCAATCTCCAACTCTGATAGCCTGACAGCGTCTTCATTTTCTCAGCTGTTCACATTTTAAAGTGGGGGGGGTGAATGTTTCTGTGGTAACGAGGAAATGTAAAGTGAGAATACAGCGGGAAACAGATTCAGAAGACGGGAACGACCGTGATTAATGACAGGAGTTAGTGGGTGGAGAGGTCATTCATATACAGTTTCCCCCTCCCTGTGTGACCCTGTCTGTCTTTGTCATTACTGAGATGGATCATCAGCAGACACATATACACAGTCTTTTCTTCCACTCACAGACTCTGTCATAAACACTTAAAGCCTTTGTTCTTGCCGCCAGAGCTATTCATTAACCCTTTAAAAAGACAGCATTGTCCCTTTTCACCCGAAAGGATAAAAAAAAAACCTTCCGTCTCTCATCATCTATTTTGTATCCAACATATCTTCGAAATTAATATCCAACAGAAGCAGCATCACTATCACTTAAAACATGTCTTCATAGGAGACCTTTGTCATCACAGTTCGAATAACAAACCATGTGGTCAATGTAAGGGAAACATCATTTCCATGGATTGAAAGATGTTTACTCACAGCTGGAAATAAAGGAAACAGGCAACGTGTGTCCAAAAGTTGGTTGAGCTCTCCTGACTTCCCTTCGCTGTTCGGGGGCTTTGTCACATGAATGTAAACAAAGGTAATTTGGAGGCATTTGCAAAACATCTGATGCCTTTGTTCGCTGTTTTAAGATGTTCCAGATGTTATGTTAATGTTTATATTGATTCAAATCTTTTTTAACCTCTCCATGTAATGGCAGCTGTTCAATAGGTCACTGTTAGTCCAATAAGCATATAGAGTTGTGAAGCAAAAACTTGTTGGAAGTGGACCTAAACAATCAGTAGCGAGGATAATTTAATGTTCACAGGGAAGTTAAAGTAATGGCTCCAAGAAACATCAGTATCTATCAAGGAGTAGATATGTAGGCAACAAATACTATATTGGGAAATTCTGTTTTCACAGACCTTAAGGGGGCAATCTTGGAAATTGAATGTAGCTCAGTAACAATAAGATCCCTTCCAATCTAATCATGAAAAATAAAGCTGCACCCAGCAGATGATTAGTTTAGCTCAGCAAAGACAGCAGAAAAAGCAGAACCCGCCTTAAATCAAGATAACAAGCCAAATCCACCTACAGTGCCAGCTCCTCTACACTAGTGTATGCTTAATGTTAAGAAACAGCAAACAGAAACTCAAAGTGGTTACATTACAGTTGAACTTAACAGTCAACGCATGATATCGCCGGTGTCGGTGTTGTTCCTGTTCCTACAGCATCAAAGTGATGTTGGTCCAGGATCACCATTGCAACAATCATATTAGCATTAGCCAAGAAGCTGGCTAATGATATTAAAAACTACCACCAGTGAGCCAAACTAAATTTGGGTAAAAGCAAACCTAACTTGAGAATATATTTATCAAGTTGCACAAATCACATGAAAAAGAAAAACACTCAAAATGCAGCGTATTTGTCCTTGAACAGCGTTTTTTTATAAACAAGAGCTTTTGTTTCTCGTTTCCCCGCATTGCAAAGCTATGACATCACAACAAGATGATTGGTCAGCTGCAACGTTGATCCTGGACCAACATTATGATGTTGCAGGATGATGATGATGATGCAGGAATACCACTGACACAGAGATATCAGATTCATCTCAGTCAACATTTAGCAGCTTGTACACAGCTACAGCCATCTGATCCATGTGTGTTGCCAGTTTTCTGTTGCTGCTTTTCTGGCAAATGCAGTAACTCTTTTGGTATCGACCTGGACTGTTTGCCTGCATGCTACCTACACGGTCAATATTACATGCACTATAAGTGGACTAAAAGCAGATAGAAGGCTTGATGTTGTCCCCTGTAACATCAACATGGGGAAGAGATTACTGAACGTTACTGAAAATTACTGAACGTTCTCACAAATGTGAACTATAATTGAAAGGTATACAAAATAAAGTTGTGACAATTTGAACCAAGCTTAGCTGAACTGCATAATTTTGCAACAATTGACCCACATGCAGCCCAGCTAAGTATTTTGAAGTGACACAGACTGACTGTTCTTAACACACCACCTGTGATGTGAGAAGTTGTTGTCCTGTTACTGCCTGCCTGTCTGACGCATCAACATGGTCTATAAATCAAGAACAGATGTATGGAAATTCTAGCATTTGTTGTGTTAGGACTAATTTTGTGAAACAGGAAAGGAGAATCTGCGATCCCGATTATCTAAAGTGATGCGGTGATTTTCCCCCCACTTCCTGATTTATGAGTCTTTCTGATTCTCGGACGGTATTCCCCCAGGCTGCAGCAGTCCATTCTCGGTGCCAGAACAAGTTCAGGAATTTCTGCCTCATCCCAGCCAGAAATCTGACTTAAGCAGCAAATAGAACTTATATAAGAGTAGGAATCCCTCAAAGTTGGCCAGAGAAGCTGCAGGGAGCGTCCAAGAAAGCGTGTCTTCGCCATTCCAGCAGACAAAACAACAACAACAGCGACACAGAAATAACTCAAGCATTTACGTCAAGAACAACAACAGCAACAGCAACAGCCGCAGCTAATGATAGAGCTGGGTTGCACCAGGGGCTTGAGCAGAACTCTGCTCAACAGCAGAAAGTACTTATGATAGGAGGGATTTTCAGTATGTTTGGATTTTCATCAAGAAAAGGCAGATAAATGAAAAGAAGCAAGATTTGTTGAGCAACTTTTCACAGGAAAATTATACTTAAAAATGTGACAAAGTATAAAGCTCTGAAACAGAAGAGAGAGTAATGTGCAGGGCCACAGTGCGTGTGTGTTACATGTATATACACAGAGTTATTGTGCGTTAAGCTAGTATGAGAGCATGTGTGGCGGATATCAGGAGGAAGCGGTGTTTGGCCTCAGATTAAAATGCAGGACCTGGGGGTCCTGCCTCAGGAAAGGAGACCAGACAGGGGGATTTTTCTCACATTAGGGAAACACATGACACAAGCCTAATAATATACACATATATACAAGCGATCCACATATACAAATTTAAATAGAAGTTAATGTATTATCGTTGAACTGTCAAAAATGATCCTAGAGGTACTCTACTGCTAAACAGATTTAAACAATATTTAAAGTCATGCTACACATGCCAGAGATTTTAACTGTAACTTTATTGGGTCAGTTCACTTTCTTCTGGGGGAAAGCAAAAATATAAGTCTAAATCTGTGCCCATCAGAAGCTGGGTGCTCCAGTTAGGGCACCTCAAATGAGGACAAACCACAAAGGAGAACACACGAGTATATGCTCAGATACACACGCACACCCACATACACCAAACACTGTGTCATTGCATCGCAATATAAAGTAACAATGTTTCACTTACAAGCTGTAAAATTTGATTTATGTTGTATTTAAAGCTGACTGTCAAACACTCACTGTGTCCACATCTTTTTAAGAACGCATTTCTAATCAAACTGCTGTGAAATTGATGACAAATCTATTATAATTGGATCTAGTGGCATTTGGAAGATAGGGGAGAATAATACAGCAAATTCATGACCACAGATTTAAAAAACAGAAAAACAATGGTCAGCATGCCTCAAGCTGAAACAGAAACTAACTACAGCGGGCTGTCATGCAGTCTAATTAGACAAGTTGGCAAAACGTGCTATTAGAGTCATGCTAAATTGAAACTTTGGGATGTATAATTGCCGGCCAGACTGGGTTTGGAGGAGTAACGTCTGCAATTATGATTAAATAAAGACCTGGGCTTTTAAAAAGGAGGAAACAACACAAAACGTGGTGTTCTGTAATGTCTGAGAGCAGACACACTGAGGCATAGCCTTATTTACAGTAATTATCAAAGCAGTTCACACAGCCAAAACCAGAGGCCACACTCTATGCCTTGTCAGTTTACTGATCCACAAAGAGGCTATGATAACCTGTCACTCACCTCAGACAGACCATTCCTACGATTAGCCTTTCCTGAGCTGCTGGTATCCCAGTATCCTTTCACAGGTTAGATCCATTTAGAAAGTTTCACACCTTCTTAGAAACGCTGACACGAGGTAGGTAAGGCTCCGCGTCAAGGCGGCCCAGTCCGTGGTCCACACTTCTACAGTATGAGGTCAGTTCAGAGAGAAAGATAGACACTGAGTGTGAAGAGGGAGAGCGAGGGCGGGTGAGGAGGGGGGGGACAGATGGAAGCAAAACGCAACGGAACTGACTGCCCACTGGGAGGGAGTCGGGGGGGGGGGGGGGGGGGGGGCGGGAGAGACTGGGAGAGAAGAGCTCGTAGATCCAAGCAGCCCACTTCCTGACCAATTACTGCTGCAAGACTGGTCGCTCTCCCTCTTTCCAGCCGGGCCCTCGCTCTGCCCCCTCTCTCACTTTGCGGTGTGGACTCGCCGCAAGAACTGGAGAGCTGCCAGCGCTGCAGGCGACACATGTGACAGAAATTGGAAAAAAGCGAGCGGTGCCGTCAGTGAAACTGTGACAACATGCCTAGAGACCGAACAGAAGCAATGATGATGAGGTGACTGGGCAATGTGAAATAACAATCGGGAGCGTGGGTGGGCGACATGATCCGATGCTCAAGGAGAGAGGGAAGAAAAGAAAAGAGGGCAGCCCAAGGATGAGCTGCCTCATCTAACCCCAAAAATCACACAAACAAGTGGGTCACGTCGCATACAGCAGCACTCTGGAGCCTCCTTGTTGTTCTTTACTCCTTGGAGTTACTTTCAAAAAAGGTAAAACTACTTAAAAAAGAAAAAAGGTCAAGAAAATATATTTCATGGTTTAGAGCTTGAAGTGCAACCTGCTGCGAACAGGTCTGTATGAGCACACACAACAAATATCCAAGCCAGTGGTCATTGTGTGTGCGTAAGTCATTTGGTTATTGTTCTGCATCCTAACAGAGCAGGATGGAGGAAAGTCCCTTTTCTGGAAGCCAGTGACTGTTGTTCCTGCCTCCTGGTAGCGAGGCTTCCTGGGATTGATAAAGCAGCTCCAACCAGCACACACACTTTCTTACTTCCACATTTTTCTTTTTTACTGCTCTGAGATTTTCCAGGAAAAACAAAACTGCACGTGGTGCTACGGCAGTCGCATATGGTGGTAAACACTGACCTTTGATAAGAAACCAACTAAAAACACACAACTCTAATGACCTTAATCTTCTGAAATATACATTTAAGTGAACACTGGAATGTGCAGAAACTACTAGCATACATCAAACAACCCAAGGAATTGTTTTAACCCTTATCTGTGACCTACTGTAGCAGTGACCACACAAACAGGACTGATGTGAGTCACTTAACTGGCTGCCATTATTCCTACCAGGAAAACACACAGACACTGTGCTAAGCCCTTGCAACTGAACACCACACCTTGCACTTTAAAACCTGAAGAGACAATGACACGTTCGAGCTTTTAAAGCTTTAAATTCTACTTCAAGGACTAGATGGCTGAAGTGTTGGGCAGCTTCTCAAACCCAGAAAAGTAGACTAAAATAACTGAAGTTAGTAGACTAATAATTAAAATCTGGGATTAATGGTCAAAACAGTGCTTAATAGTTAAAGTAATGCTTGCATATATGCATTTCGCTTTGATACTATTAAAAAAACCCATTAATAACAGACCAAATATACTTGGAGTATATCTTAGTTTTCTTCTATGCAAATGTATAATGTCTCATTTACAAGAGAGACCTGTTCCAGACAAACATTAAAATTACAACAATAAAAGAAACAATAAAAAAAGCTAAATTTGTCTAACGCAATGCTAATATGCTAATAATCACGGACCAAAAAAGTAGGTGCAGTTAAACTATGTATCCTGTGTGAAGTCATGGGTGTTATTCAGCCGTGTGATTATTCAAAGGAAGTAAGTCATATCCCACTCCCCAATATTGGGCGTGCCTGTCCACAAGCCGGGAACACTACATTAAATTTATGTTTCTTGTGGACAACGTTAAGAGGTCAATATATTTTGGTCTGGAGGGGCTAGTAAGAGATTATTAGGTGTTGACGAGTGGATATTCTGTGATGCAGGGATAACTGCAACAGCAGGAATGTCCCTCCCCTCCTTTCCCGCTACCATTTCCTGCTAATCTTAAGCTTCTTGTTTAGAAATGAACAAATTAAACAGGATGTGATGTCATTATGCAGGTGATTCACACTCATGCAGCTTTTCCAGGGATTTCCTCAGGTCACGTAAGTGACAAGAAAGTACATGTTAATGAGATCATCATCTTTTTATTTTGTTTGTTTGGTGGCCTTCTTATTCTGATCTCACTCTGAGTATGTCTCCATGTTACTTTCGAGACAGACACGTCATTTCAGACATGTCATTTCTTCTGTATTATTATTCTGTATTCACAAAACCGTGAAAACTACTCATACTAAGAATGAAAGTAACCAATTTGTTAAGTCATCGCCGCTTTACATGGGCAGCTGTAAAATACACAAAGTTAGAATAAAGTTTTTATGCGGGATTTTCACTACGAGAAACTGATACTAGGCCCCCTGCTATAAATATGAATGGGACATCTTAGCAAGTACATGTGTTTGGGATTAAGATTAAAAGCTTTAAATTACAGTTCGAAACCGAGCGGAGGCCACAAGTCAGCCGCTGGGCTGCTCTCGTCAGAAGTACGAGCCAAAACACGACTGCTCGGACTAAGATAAAGGAGGGGTGAGGAAAGCTGTCTGCGTCTGACTACAGCTGATGGTGAAATGCTGATGTGTGTGCAGGCGCCACAATCTGTGCGTCTGCCTGCATCTGTGCAGGCATGCGGGTTTGTGAAGGATAAAGAGCCGTGAGTGTGTATTGGCTGGATCGCTTTGACCTGTGGAGGCTTTATTTTCCCTCATATTCATATTGGGCTAATACACAGCCTTTCCCATGCCAGTGAAAACCCTGGAAGCCGAGCCCTCTCCGGCCCTCTTCTCTCTTAGGGAACCTAAGATGTCACTGCACACAAAAGGAGCCATGAAAGCCGTCCAACTCAAGCAGGGGCTATTATTTACAGTACCAAAAGAAAAATCGCTTCTCTGTCAAACGCTACCCCCCCTCCGCCACAAGCGTCAGCAGTCTGTCTCCTTGTAATGCTTCCCTTTTTTTGCCCTTTTCCAGTCCCTTCATTTCTCTTTAAGTCTTCTCTGTCTTCCTCCTCTTTTCCTTCAATCAGCCCTCACTCTCTTTATAGCCCTCTGTCTCATAACATAATAAAGTAAATTGTGGGTTTTGCAGCCAGTAAGCCCAAAATTAGGCGTAAGCCCCAAACTGAAGCTTTGCCAATCTTCACTGAGCCATTCAAAGCCAACAGAAAAACCCTTCCTGATCATATAAATCCCTCTAAGAGAAGAAACTCCACTTGGTGAAGTTTGCTTAAAAAAAAAAAAAAAAAAGGTAAAAGCTTTCCATAACAGCTTCCCTTTTCTAAACTTCACAAATCATTTGAAACTAACAACAATTGCAGATTAGGCAAATTACAAATTTCAAAAGCAGCTGGGTCTTTTCATGCCACTGAATGCATTAAATTAGCCGTATCCCATCTAAACTAAACAAATGCTTCCTTTGAAGTGTGTAACAAATAAAAACGCTTTGATACTATTAAAAAAAACCCCATTAATAACAGACCAAATATACTTGGAGTATCTTAGTTTTCTTCTATGCAAATGTATAATGTCTCATTTACAAGAGAGACCTGTCTGGAACAGGTCTCTCTTGTCTGGAACAGGAAACAATACAAATTTTTGTATTGGGAATACAAATTTTTCCCCCCAAGCAACAGGCATTTGCTGAATGTGTGACTTTAGATGAATCTCATCCCACAATGCTTGCTTCATCTTCGTCCCCCACACGCCCAAATGGGAAATCTCGTATAAAGCATAGGCAATACATCTGCAAGCCACTTTGCAACCCTCCTATGTCTGATTCGATCTCTTTCATCAATCTGTTGTCATAAATGTTTGCTCTGTTCTGCACCGAGGGAGCTGCTCCCCCACTTTCTGTTTTATCATGTAGGTAAATTTAAGAAAACATACAAGATGAGTTACCGCAGATTTAAACTACAGTCCTCAAATAATACTGGTAAACTGGCACAACTGGCACCATCCCCATTTAACTTAAAGTTACACAGTACAGATGAGTAATTCGCATTGAGTGCGAGTCCTGCTCATGCGTGGGAGAAGAGATCAGAGAGATATTCATTTCTGTTATTTGCATGGCAGGTTTCTAATGTTGCTTAGCAGCATTATCCTCAAATCTGTTGCGGTATCGACTGGGCAGCCGAATCCTGTTTCAACTTGTTGATTGGAAGCTACTGTATGAAGAGTAAACTGTGGTCCAGTTATTGGCTCAGTGTTACTGCCGGTTGTGCTGACCGAAAAAAAAAAAAACAGTGCTGAGGTCACGTGCTACTTAATAACAGCTAGAGAACAAGACAAGAAATATGTGACAGTCTGACCAAAGAACATTTTCAAAAGGATGTGGAAGAAGAAAAGTTTCTGCCCTTGTGTTTACTGTAAGCACAGATGTTACTGACAGGTCCTAACTTGACACAGATGTGACGGAGAGGGCCCCGAAAACACGGCATCACCCAAAAATATCCTGACACAGCACTAAAGGAAAAAACAAAAATGAAGAAGCCAATGTGCAAAAATAGCTAAAGTCTCAACCTAACATTGTGCAAATAGTGAAGTGAATAACACTCATTATCGTTTCAGGTTTGGTAATTAAAGTTGCCATGGAGAAGTTTATTATTTGGGTTATCTGCAGAGAGTGCACACAGACTATCTGATAGAACTGACTGCACAACAGAAAGACGTTAGCAGTTTACCGTCTACAGTATTCGTCTACATGTGCGATCATTCATCTCTACGGAGTTAGATTAGGAAAATCTTATCACAAGCTCCAAAATCAGCAGCTATTCTCTATATGCTGACAGAATGCATGTTTGTGTTGCATTTAAAGTTATAAACTATCCAGTTCCCAATATATGGAAAGATAAGAGTGAAATTCAGGCACGAGCCAAAAGGCGTTAACCTGGAGATACTCCACTAGATTTTATTCTATTTTATCTCACATCGTCACTGTAATTCTACCTTTAATTATCTCCTACCCTCTTTCTCTTGTTATCTGCTGTGAGGCTCGCTGCAGTGTTTGCCACCTGTATAATGTTTCAGCGAAGTGTGCTCTTAATATAGGCCAGGACTTCAATGACAACACCCAGCCGCCCGAGCCAGACCCTAAACCTGCAATGCAAATGCGCACGCATGCACGCGCACTCACTTCCCCATGGAGCTGTAACAGAACTCGGGATCTAGGACATGACAGAGAGGAGAGTGAGAGAGATAACATTAGATAGAAAACAGCTTAAAACTGAAACCGTCAAAAGGAGATTTACTATTTACATAATCATTTATGCAAGATAAAACACTAATAGAGTCAATACAGTTAATCTTACTAATGACTCATCTTAAACAGCGCAGATTACAGTAGGTGTTTTGGAACCGTTTGTTTTTCTCTATTAACAAAGGGAACAAAGATGATTATTCTTGTATCCTTTTGTTCACTTCATAGATTAATGACTCAAGCCATAAAATAACAACAGTGCATCATAATAGGACGCAAGGTAATGTGTAACAATTCTGCTTCTAACCGCTCCAAATTTCAGATATTATACCCAACTATTCTACTGTACTCTCATTCTCCACTTTATTAGGTATGGTTGTTTAATGCAAATATCTAATCAGCTAATTATATGACAGCAACTTAATGAATGTGGCAGCTAGACATGGTCAAACCAGCCCGCTAAAGCTGAAATGGAGTATTAGAATGGGAGAGCAAGGTGATTTAAATGCCTCTGAATGTGCCATGTTTGTTGGCAGCAGTTGAATATTTCTAAAATACCACTCCTGTCAGTTAAGAACAAGAAACTGAGGCTGCAATATGCACAGGCTCAGCGCATAACCACTAGTAAAAAAAAAACCAAAGGTATGCAGAAGAGCATCTCTGCATTCAAAACAAAGGAAAACTTGAAGAAAAGAGTTACAGCAGCAGAAGACTACACTCAAGACCCCCCTGCACTACATCCTTCATGAGGGCGTGGGTGCTGGCTGTGATAATCCTGACCAAAAAGGACAAATGAATGAGAATGAAAACAAACTCTGCATGAATGTGCTTGTGATGTGAAATGAACCACAGAAAGGTGCAAGTCTGTCTGTGGCCCGGCTACAAGAGAGACGAAGGGAAAGCTAGATAGAAGAGGGAGTAGGCTTGTTTATTTTTAGCACCGGTCCCCGTGTGCACTTATCACCAGGATGTGATTTAGAGACGGGTTTCTGAGCTTCACAGCTCATTATGAGCTGTCTGTAGGGGCTTATAAGGACCTGCAAAGTTTTTACACAGCACTGATGAGCCTTTTAGTACTTACTGTGTGTTCTCAGGTGAGAATAACTCAAAAAAAAAAAAAGAAGAGAAAAACCCTCCAAAAACAGACACACCGGGCATGAAATCAAAGCCATACAAAATACTGATGTTCTGGGAATGTATATAAAAGTCCACCAAACGGCACCTGTGGAGCGCTCGACAGTGCAACTTCCTATCGTACATTTCAGTCACATCAAACAGGATCTCACAAACACACGAAGTCCACTCATGCAGACGTAACAGGCTATTTATATACACCACTTCCTTTTATTTACCCAGCACATTGTTCAGACCACATCTGCTGAGGACCAAGGGCACAATGGCCAATCCATATATGTAGCTGACCACACACACACACACACACACACACACACACACACACACACACACACACACACGGTAAGGTCGGAGCCTCACACAAAACACATCTTTCAGAAATATTGACAGGCCTTGTTCAGGATCCAAATAAGAAAATGATGCCGCCTGTTACACAGAATGACATTCTTGCACTAGCACTCTATACGCGTGCACAAAGCCGTACTCCTGGATACCAAACTCGAATTAATTCGTACATGCCTGCATGCAAATCAGCACAGACTTGCTGTTCTGCTGACTTCTCCTGGCATAACTGGACATCGGGTTAAGTGCTGAAGATGTCATCTTGTGACACAATAGAGCCCCTCATTCTCCAGCAGCTGTGTTAGGCCCCACGTCTTTGTAGGGCCTAACACAGCTGCTCCTAAACAAAATAAACGAAACGTGTGCGTAATGAACTCTGATTCCCCAAATACTATAATACCTCAGCCCTTTCAGCAAGTTACTTCCTATGAGCACAAGAACTGCTCAAAAAGGCCTCTCCAGTGTAAACAGCTTAGACCATTATCTTCCCAACCCTCCACCAGCAAGCCACAGGGGTACAGTGGTAGGACAGAGTAGGGGAACAGGAAACCGGTACGGCTTCATTTTCAAGCCACTAACCTACCATCCTCACCACAGAAACCCATAAATCAGATCCAGGTAGACAATAATATAAATTAAAGTAGTTAACAACATCCAAAAATATGACTCATAAACTGACATCAGCCACATAAATACATGACCTATAATGTGATTTTCTAACCTGGCTTCCAAAATGTAGAAGAACACCAGTTGAAATCTAGTGATTTGCTAAATAAAATAAAATTATTCTGCATTTAAAAACAGAGTAAGACCTACGGGAAGAGACATCCTACTCCAGCTCAACAATACCATCAAGTGCCAAAAAGAATCTGTCGTAGCAAGAGACAAACATGCACGCATATACACCACAGGAAGGTGGTTAGAGGATAAACACACATCCTTAAGTTTTCATTTGGGGGCTGTACTTGTACTTTTTGGCTGGCACTGTTGGAATGAAAGCTGCTCCCAATTCCCCCTCCCTCTACATATTTTCTGCTCGGTACAGGAAACAGTCGTTTGTCAACACCACAAATAAATTGTTGTTTGTTTCCTGTCTTGGACTGGGAATTTCTTTTTCCTCCTTTTTTGGACCAGCTTTACAGATCTTGATCTGCTGTCTGTCTGTGTGTGCTGACATGTGATACGTGTTTTTCCTAAGCCAAGCAAACCAGAAAAATATGGGACCGAGCCTTTTATTTACAGAGAAAGTAAAACATACAGAGTCAGCAACAAGGGTTGCAATTTAGGCTCAAGAGATGTTTTTCCTCACTCACATTAATCACAGGTTCATTTGACTCAGTTACAAAAAATAAATAGATTAAAAAAAAATTAGTGGACTACATTTTCAAAACAAGTGCAAAGTGTTGAAAAATGTCCAAAACTAACCACTTAAACTCATAAAGCTCATTTAGAAACCAAATGCCCAACTGGCTCCACTAATCCTTTGCTTATTTGGGCATCCACAATGTTACACCCCAGTGCTCAGAGGGAGTCGGACCCCTGCCCCACTCCAGACGGGGGTTTCCCTGCCAAACGCTGCGCAACAATAAAACAAAGCCATCACACTGGGGCCAGAGGAGGAGGAGGGGGAGCAGGGTGGGCATGCAGGGATGCGGGGTGGGGTGGAGGGAGGGCGGAAAGTGAGAGGAACAGCTGCTGAGTGGGAGAGCTGGATGAGGGGGGAGCGTAGGAGGAAAAAAAAGAACGCTGAAGGAAGGGAGGGGGGGCTTCTCTCTTTTCTATGTCAGTGAAATAAATTACTTTTATGTTTGCAGCCTGTTCAGGCTAAGCTATCGTTAGGAATAGACCCCCCTTGCTTCACTTCATGGGCCACCTCTGTCCTCTTTAAGCATTCGCAAATTTACAAAAGACGTAACTCATAGCCACACTATTCCCTCCAGAATATTGGATTAGTGTGGAAAGTCCACATCTGCCATCTTGTCATGCACATACTCTTTTTTTGTACTTCACAGATAGTCCTATACCTCCGTGTGAGGAATTTCCCATATTACAGTGTGTCACTCTGTGGTTGAACTTGCTGAGTGCTGAAAGATCAGCTAAATACAGGAATGGAGATGAAAACTAGGAACTGCTGTTAAGTCAAGAGCTAGAGACCGACTGTGTCTGTGTGACAAGCTTTTACTCGCCAGGATTGAACCTTTGCCCTTCTCTTATATCAAGTTTAATATCTGGAGCTAATAGTTAAACATACACTACAGTTATTTGCAATAACTATGGTGTTTTTCCCCCAAAATTGTTTTGCCCATCTTCATTCTTCTCCTGTAGGCCAGAAAACTCAGCTCCAACTTTCCTACTGCCACCTAAAGTGAGCGACCACAAAATCAATTCTGCTATTGAATTCAGGTGTTTTCAGACCTGTTGTATAGTGTATAAGAGTATACACTCAAGCACCTAATCATGCAGAAATTAGAGACATTTATGAAAGAACAGGTCATTTGAAAGAGCTCAATTAATTTAAATGTGAAAATGCAAAAGGATGCCACCATTGCAACAACTCAGTTTGTGAAATTACTTCTTGTCCAGATAGTCCACCATCAACTGTATCATTAGAGTAACATCAGCATAAAAATTGTGCGCCAGGAGCTTCGTTGCATGAGTTTCTATGTGCAATGTATAGGTGGCCTGGTACTTTTTGTCCAGTGTACCTATTGTAATTTCTGACAACTAGTGGTGATCTGGAGGCAACGATGTGATAAGACTCATGAAACACTCACGCGTTGTTTGATACAATGCCCTGGGGGAAAAAAATGCAAAAGTCAGAAAAGTACAGTCAGCTGGACAGATAGTAATTCTTGTGTTTTTTTTTGTTTTTTTAAATTTCCCAACATTTTTTGTTACTTTATTTGCCATTGTAGGCCAGACAACTAAACAGCATGCTAAAACACCATGAAGCTCATCCAATTCAGCAGAAGCTGCACATTCACAAACCGACTGTGTATTGGTTTACAACTACACGTGACAATGTTGGCTTGAGGTACCCTGAACTCTCTTCCTGCACAATAAAGTGATCACTGACTACGTCAGGCCTGATTACGCTGTTAGACTGCAACAAGAGAAACCTTATATTCTGGTATTCATGTGGAAGACTGAGACACACCGCTAACTTAAACACTGCTCTCAGAATAGTTGTCTTTATGACAGCACACACATGTTGATGTCAAAGGGCAATTCTTAGAAATGTTCTCATAAATTTACAGCATAATGCACTCTGATTGTTTTAGTACTCTATATATATTCAGCAACACAGCATAACCTCATTTTCAAAGTCCATTTGACAGCCTGCTGTTAGCTACTCGAATGTTTTGAAGACAAAACAATGAGACACAAATATGTGAGTTGCACACTTTACACACCCTTCTGGATCACCTGGTTCGATCCATAGGTCACACACCTGGTGTTCAAGTTAATACAGCCACTGGGAACATCCAAATATAACCATTCACTCCACTTAACCTCCCGTAAAAACACAAGTAAGCAAATTAAAACTTTCAGATTTGCAAGTGTAGCCCCAAAACAAAACGTATTTGGGATATTTTGGTCAAATAAAAGGAAGCTGGTTAGTCTATAATTTGGCCCATAAGCTTAAAAAAGGTTTGTTAGTTTCAATTTGCCAACTTCCTTTCCACAGCTTTCCATTTTTTTCCTCAGCATTTTTAACAGACGCACTCTTTTTCTTTTGCTCTCCGCCTTATTCAGCTGGCAGTACTTTTCACATGTACATTAAAATGAATACGTGCCAGAAATAGCGCAGGGTATTTTTGGGGTGCGACTGAAGACAACAAAATCAGCAGGGAAAGAAGCCAGGCCACACAGAAGGGGACATGAGGAGAAGGGAGGGAAGCACTCAGCCCAACAATGGCACACATTCATTTTCTGCTTTAGCTGGGTGTCATTCTGTAGCTGTTAAGTGCGACACACCACACAGAATAAAATTCTGATAGGATGTTAATATAAAAAAGTGCTAAAGTCTAACGCTAATGTGCAAAAGGATCTATTCTCTAAACAACAGAAGGCCGACTAATTGCTTGGATTGATAGCACACCGACTACTCAAACTCTGCCTTTATTTTCTAGTATAAATTTACACTAAGTAGAAAATAAGTAGTCATGTTATTTGCCTAATCCTTTCTCTCACTTCCTTAAAATATCCAACACTGTTATAATAAGGCTATGTCTATAGACTCTAGGGTACCACATCTACTTATCACAGGGTTGGCGGTTGCTTTTCCAGCCCACACGACAGCGTTTGCGACGATCAAACAGGAATGAGTCAAATTACGTTTTTATTTAAATTCTGTCAATTTTATCATTTCAACTATTGATAATTAGTCTTTGTTTGTTTTTTTGAAATACAGACAATCTTTCTTCTAAGATGGGAAAAATAAACGGGTAATCATGAAAAACTTGATGAGAAATGCAACTAGTGTGGCACATGACATAACACAACCAAACATTCAAAATGTTTTAGTCACTGAGCTAGTGAAATAGAAAGTATAATCTCCCAACAAAACCACCCTTGTCACTTGCATAGCTTTAACCTCAGTCATCAGACTTTAATCTCTCTTATTCATACCTGATGAAATCTCTGTTTCTTTAGTAAAACAGTGACAGACATAATGCCCAGGAAAATTAGGGGAATGCACAAATATTTTGAAAGGTGCCGTCACAATCACATTGATTAAGTGAGATATTGAATAAAGACCATTAATATATTAAAAAAAATCTCAAACACTTACAAACCATTTGAAATGTAAAATCGGGGTGGCACGTTTTATTATAACACACCAAATCCTGGCAAAATCCTCGTACATGACCAGTTCAGAAAGTTGGCACTCAAGTACACACACAGATACTGACCTTTGAATCATTCAAGCATAAAAAGGAACCCAACTCAAAGGGATGAACCAGTGTTATTGTGTTACACATAATAAACAACTTGGCAAAGATACCTTTATGAACTTTGCCATGCGGAGTGTGTCACAAAAACAATTTGTTCCCATTTCTTTAGCTGAATCTACAAAAAATGATGCCATTCTTAAGGATGGGAAAAATTTCTAATGGGTATTTAAATGTAACTAGATTTTCTACCACAGCATTTATCTCTGCATAGTTTCCCAATAAGAGTTCCAAACTGATAAACTTAGCAAGAATATGCCCGCCTGGTATAAAAGAAAAAACAAACAAAAAAATTGGTTTTAATGGCATGACTTCTTTGGGTATGTTGAGTTTGTGACTCCCCCTGACCCACTTGGGAATTCTCCCTTTCCTCCTCCTCTCTCTCTCTCACCCAGTAGACAATATTTAATGAATTATTACATAACTTCCCCCCCCCTTTTTCTTTTTAAATACAGATGAACATGATAAAGTTTGAAGAAAATGCCTCATGAGGGTTTGTTCTCAGGGTGGAGTGTGGGAGCTTGGCTTAATCCTGCACTAAGACTTCACCAGTTAGAAGCAAACAGCTACTCTAAAACTGCCTCATCCACTCAAAGGTTTGCTTTTACTGAACATCACCTCACATCCTACACTTATAATTTCAACGTGCAAGCCTTTCTTTTGTCACTTCGCTGAGTGGTATGGCATGGCCAAGACTGGATAAACTACACATGTGGCGAGACGATAAAAACACCAAAATACAAAAATACAAATATGTGTAAATACCTAGCTGTAGAATAAACCTTGCATTTTTTAAAGATATCTTATGTAAATAATTATTGGTTGATTGGATGGGAGTGCTGTGATTGCTGTTTTTAATGGATGAATAAGCTGAACCTTGAACCACCAGTGGGGTGAAGTAGGCACACACACTTGCACACACCACAAAGGACAAAGTGCCATAATTACCCACTTGATAAGCATGTATGTTTACATGCCCTTATTATAGTGAATTAGCTCTCTACTGCCACACACTGAGTGCAGACCAGGACACAGATGGGACTTGAGATGCACTTAGTAAGAAATGCAAACCAAAACAGTCAACCCCTGATAATGTATACACACCCTTAGCATGCAGTGATAGTGTCAATGTACAATAAGCGAGTATGCGGATGGAGCTCCATTTCCATATATGGACTTCAATCAGGATTACTTTCTTACAACCTGGAATTAGACTCCTGCATTTGGAGCAGCATTTCAGCAAGTATTTCAGTCTCACCCTGGCCCTGACCTCCAACCTTTTAGCCTTTGGTTTACACGGTACAATCAGCAGGGAGCAATGGGCTGGGACGTGCAAGTGCATAGGCAGATCCTTTGAAAAGCCGGCGCAGTGGACACAAGTGTACAGTTGCTGTCAGTAAATTCAAATAGTAATTCTTTCATATTTAAGATGTGGTGTAAGTGCATCCGGTGAGTTGTTTGTACTGAATTAAGTACTACTCAAGCTTCAGAAAGCTCAAAGGTCTTTGGAAACCGGTGCATGAAAGTGTGTGTAGCTTTACACATATAATAACTTCATATTTTGCTTCCAAGGAGCCAGATTTTATTGTATTTGTTTTTTAATTTTGGTCTTGAGACTTTTTCACTTTCAATTTCAGTCTAGCTGTATATAGAAGACATTTTTCATGTTTGTGTGAAGTCACTTAACACTGACCTATAGATTGTTCAAGCATGAAAAAGGAACATAACCCAAGAAACAAACCAGTGATGTTTCTACAGATAAGCAAAGCTGGCAAAAGTACAGACTTCCTTTACTTAAGTAGAAGTACAGATACCTGCGTAAAACTACACTCCAGTAAAAGTTGAAGTACCGAAGCAACTTTTGTACTCAAGTAAAAGTGAAAAAGTACAGGCTCAGAATTGTAATCAAAATAAGAAAGTAAAAAGTAGCTCCTTGAAATTCAGATTCAAGCTAACCTTTTTGACTGTGTGACTTTCCCTCCACACCTAAACAGTAAACAGGGGTCACAGTGGGATTTAGCAGGTGGGGAACCCAGCAACAGATGTTTGACAAGCTATCATTGCCGATGTCCATTCCCTACACTGACACCATACTGTTTTTACACTACACAATATAAATTTGGAATTCAGTTAATTAAAATAAGCATATTCACCTTAAATGGAAATTCATCTCTGCTATGCTTGATATAACCTGTGACCTAAATCTAACCATGAGCATCACAGCCACTGTTCAGCAGTCCAATATATTGCTTTACTGTGTATTCACCACAGTACTGCAGACTAACCTGATTGTCTCCTGTATTATCTTTGTTTTCTTCCTCCATCTCTCAGTGAAGTTAGCTCTCAGTCAGGGAGAACTCTTTGAAGTACAGCAGCTGGAGCTTCAGGTAGCAGCACACTGTGTGACAAACTGCACACTGTATAAAAATGTAGGGAGTAAAAGTAAAAAGTTTTCAGACAAAAATACTCAAGTAAAGTACAGATACCTGAAAATTCTACTTAAGTACAGTAACAAAGCATTTGTATCTGTAAACTTTGTTACTAGCAATGTGTCAGAAAAACAATTTGTTTCTATTTCTTCTATAGCTGATTGGTCATTCTTCAGCATGACAAGGAACCCAAACCCAAAAAAGACGGTCAGACCAAATATCAACTTTCAAGTTAATTAAATTGTGAAAACTTGTTTTCACTCTCTATGAAACTGTGTTTGCCTTATGTGCTGTATTTCCATGTATGTTTGCACATGTTTCAATAAATTGCTGCACACATGTCACAAAATTTCTAAATATAAAGAAATAAGGGTGGCACAACACTTTTGTACAGAACTTTACATACTATACTTCTGTTCTATAGCAACCAAATATGAATTTTTAAACATTTAAAATTAAATTACATATTGGGGTCATTGGCTATTTTACTATATGTCTACCTTCATTCATGGTAATCTTTCTCTTAACACTTCTTATTCAACTAGGTGGGTCTTAAAGTTGCTGTGAAGCCACACTTAAAGTATTTTCATACTTGCACCTCATGCCAAATACTAAAGTCAGTGGGCCAAACTTTCCCTCTTACCCGTCGCAAACCTTGTAATTAGGTGAAACATGTTTTTACAGCATATCTCTAAGTACTTTAAGTAGTGGTTAGTAGTATAGAAAAAGCTTGAGCAGACACACGCACTTAAATCACAGACTACAGGTATGTCTCCTGGAATGTCTTTGCCTGCTGAGCAAATACAGAAACCCATCTCTGTTATCAGATGCACAGAATGGTTTGTGACACACAGCGAATTTACACAAATAATCCCAGCCACGCTTCATTTAACATGTGAAGTAGATGCATGAAGTGTGCAAAGGGGGCATCATTTCTATATGTGCTCCTTAGTCTGCTCAGGTAAAACTATGCAGTTTGTAATCCCAGTGTCTCTCTTCCTCTGTGTAACAAAGACGGACACACACACAGTCTCATAAACATCTAAACTAAAAGATAATACTAAGCTATTTAGATGCCATACCAGTCTGTCTATATTGCCCAGTTCTGACAGTGAACACGACTGTTTTACTGAGTCTACATCATTAATTTAATTCCTTTTTAATAGTTCAATATCCTTTAATTCAAAATTTAATGAAAAAAAAACAAAAACAAACGATCTCCATTAATGAGATCAATTGCATGACCCAATTTTGGACAAGTTTTAGCTGTTGAACAAATGTCAAACATGGTACTTATGGCCAAACAGCTCTTTGGTCTTGTCTGTTCAAACGACATTCACCATCATCAATCAATCAACTCAAAGTTTTGCATGTCTGGTATTTAGCACTCAGATAAGGAGGTTAGCCCAGTTCTATAGCTAGCGAAAGTCCTGACAGCGGACAGTATCCTTTTTAACTTCAAGAGAATCTTTCATCCTCAAATCTCAAGAGTACAGTGAACTATTTTCCTGCAGGTGTTTCCATGAAACCACCTGGGCGCTTTTTCCACTGTCAGCACCTACTACAAAAACACTTTATGCAAAGCTCTACACTATGAATAGAAAGATGGAAGTCTGCTGCTAAACAGACAATCCAGTAACCCAGACCTGAGGAATAAAAGTATATTTTGGTTTTGAAAAGGAAGTTTAAAAGTTCTCTGTCTCGCAGTAACAACAGTCCAAAAATATCCCTGTTCAACACAAAGCAGGTCTCTGCATGTCCAACAGCTCTTGTCAGGGGTTGGACGTGGAGACACACACACACACACACACACACCTTCCTATAAAATAGGAAGCACATGGTGATATCCATCAACCTTTTTGTGGACTGACATTCACGCACACAGACATACAGACAATCACAGGCATTTTGGAAATTATAACAGGAAGCCGCAGTCAGAGCAGCACAAGTTCATCCATCAAAGCAACGGGACGACATTTTTTAAAAACACACAAACATGCGCGGGGGCGATCAGAACTTGTCCAAATAAACCAAACATTCATGTGCGCCCTTCTCCTTACGCAGCTTTGCATGTGAAAGGACATGCTTTGCATTTCAGACAAGGCCAACACCACTGTTTGCATCTCCACTCACGGCAGGTAGAGTAAAAATGACAGGCATTTTGTTCTCTGTTGTTGTTATTAAACACTTCACAGATGAGCACCTTTTGATGGAAAAGTGGTGGTAAAGCTTTTCACATTATTTAGTAAAAGGTTGACAATATTGCCTATAATTTATGCAAAATTTAAAGATTTTAAGAGTGTGCACTTTGTATGTCTCTACAAAGAAGTTTAAATTAGAGCTGGATGTGCTGTTAGCACAGCTCATTTCCTTTTCCTGTATGACAAGCAAGAAAGGTCATTCAGCTGTGCAGCTGAAGCCCACGTTGCCTGATTAAGACAAAGTCAGGTGATGATGGAAGCTGGAGGACTTTTGTTGCTTATTTCACCAGTTTTCATCCGCTCACTGTTGTAGCAATCTTCATGCATACTACATACAGAAGCCATTGCTGCTTCGAGTTCGAGGGTAAAAATGATCTATAAACAACAGTGAAGAAAGTTATTGAAAGGTCAAACAGCTGACGAGTAAACTTTTTGCCTCATATTTTTCAACCTCTTCTCTTCACATCTTCCTTTGAATCCCCTTTGTCAACTCCTTCACGCCTCAGCTCCTACATGTGACCTCCCAGCAGGGAAGGTCGCCAGCAGCAGGTGAAAGAGCATGACCCCCAACACAAAGACTCGCTGCCCTCTTCCTCGGCTTCAGCAGAGACTGGAAAAACAGCAGCCTATCACATCTCTCAACACTGACAATTTACCAGGAACAATTACAAAATACCAACAACAGTAGCCTTAAGCAGGAAATGGAGATTCAACAAATCCTAAAATCGAACTGCTGTGAAATTGCATCTATACTTGAGGTTGTTTAAAATGAAACAAAAGGAGTGGAGATGAAAACAACAGTGGACAAAATAGGTCATTTTCTGTTTGTGTTTTTAATCAGCTGTGCTTCTGTATCGGTCTCCCAGAATGCACAGTGGCAGCTCTTCTCATCAAGAATACATCACATATGTGCCAAGGCTCCTATGGAAGCACAACTGAGTCCTTTCCGCCTGGAGCGCGTTTGAACTCCACATGCTATCTGGATCTGCTTCAGGCAGAACAGAGATAAAAGTGTTGGATTACAGTGGACATCAGGAAGGTATGAATATTATCCTTAAACGCAGCCATGTGTACGCACACAGTCGCCACACATTCAATCTTTCCTATAAACCATCATGCATATTTCGAGCGCACATCACCTGCACCTTAGTTTGAACGTGGCGTGATTTATGATCAACTTTGAGAGAAAGAAACTGGATACAGCGTGGGACCGAAGGCATTCTCTGGAGCCATCTGTCTGAAGGTACTTTGGTAAAAACATCACTCAGAGAGAAAGCTACTTGACAGGTGCAGCTCATCCTAAACTCAAACATAAGATGAGCTACATAAGCCTACATATTTTACAGTCTGATTAGCATTTTCATCCTCGGGTCGACGCTAACATAGATCCCTATGGCGGCGTAATACGTAATCTTAGGGTCACAGTGTTATTAGAAGACAAGCAGAAGACAGTAAATCAGCAGGACTAGATTACAGGATATGAGGTCCTGTCTTTCCTGGGTTTAACATTACACGGGGGGTGAAGGTGCTAAGGTCACTAAATCTCAGGTTACATTCTCACGAGATTTAGAATAGCACAGCACCTGCCGTCCTCCTCTGACTGTGACGAAAGAAGGCAACACGGACGGCTTAACCGAATATTTCCACGTGACTCAATTTTGCTGTTATGATATTAATAAGGGATGTGCTTTTCTGTAAAAGATTATATCTGTGATTAAAATATCAGTTTTGCTGATACCTGATTTTTTTTTTGTGCCTGAGAAACAAATGAAACAAATGGATAAATCGGGGATCGACCCACTGACCTTCCGCTTGGTATACAACCCGCTCTATCACAGTCAAACACAGCAAGCTATGAACTTATTAGAAAATTAAAAAACTGCAAGATTTGATAGCCACATTTCACAGTACAAAATTATTACAGGTAAATAAACTAACATCATAAATGACTGATTCTCTGCAACAACGATTTAGTGTTACTTGGGTAAACACAACTGCTTTTCAGAGATGTGCAGATACCTGCTGCTTTCTTAGACAAATAATAACGGGTGGCTGGTCCATCCCCTTCCCTCCCCCCTCATACTGGAGGTGAGGGTACAAAACAACACCAGGGAGACAAAGACGATTAAATCAAACGCACAGGTGCCATCTTTAAGTCCTGTATCCATTTTTCAATAATGCATCCATGGGGGCAACGTGTTGCATCAGTAACATGTTGGTTTTCTGGCAGTTGGAACAAAACTAGCCACTTCCCTCATTTCCCTCAACCCGCACATATGCAGCAGCGGTATCAAACCTTTCATCTAACCCTCAACAAGTGAGCCTAAACTATCCCTTTAATCCAGCATACAACAGCAGGAACAGTCGCAGTGATGGCAACAGTGCCTTGTCAGTCAAAGCTGCAAAAGCTTAATATGTTATTTGTGGTGATGTTCTGCATTAATCATTATTTATAAAGATTAAAGTGATTCAGTGTGAAAGTCACCTGTGAGTGGCAAAAAGAGAGAAAAACACTGTGGTGAAATTTGACTTCCTTCAGCCATCTGCTGGCGTTTCATAAGAGCCTGGAGTGTGTCCAGAACTGTGAGCTCTTTCTTAGTCCAGAGAGCATCAGTCTTTAGCAAAACCGATTCTTTGTAAGATGATTTTTTTTAAAGATCAAAGACCCAAACATTGTTAAAAGCAGAACTTTACCAGTCACATAGCTTACCACTAGCTACATGTCATTACATAACCGGTGTTATTGATTCATAGTCATTCTCGTGCAACCTGTTCCGCCAGCAGTCTCTTCCTTATCTCCTATCAGCGTTCATCTGCCAGCAATTATCTTCCAGTCCTGCGATCTGACCTGCAGGCTGTTCACACGCACAGTAACTCCTCTGCGCAGCACACCTGTTTCTCAAATCACTCCGCTGATAACAGCGCGGGATCTGTGTTTCAACTTCACCTTAGGGCAATTCATTAGACTCACTGGAAGGGATTGATGGGGGACCGGCTCGAAAAGTGCACCGAGGCAGTTTCCGCTCGCTGTTTTCTGTTGCGGGTGTCTTTGCAGAGGGCACATGAGCAAATCCTCGTCCTTCTGCAGCCACCGGAGACATGTCAACCTTGAATTGGAGCGTTGAAAACCCTCCTCGACACTTCATTAAATCGCAGCCACGCTGGCTCACCTGTTCACTTTGCCAGCGTCCTCGTTTACCTGGTCGTAAAATCTCAGTGACGTTACCTTTGCGTGGCGTCATTTTCCAGCTCACTTTATCAGCGTCGATACTCAACAGTTAAACTTTTTTGGACTTAATTAAAATAAATAATAAATAAAATTAGCTGTCTAGATGTAAAGGTGCAAAAATATATTTATCATTTTTAAAAAAATATTTAAGATTTTTGTGACTTTTTTCATTAGTTATTTGTTTGTGTAATTTTGTCTTTCTTATTCATATAACTCTACATCAATGAACATGTTCATTGCTTACTTTGCTTACTAACAGGAAAAATATTTGTTTTCTTTACATTATTAAAAACAAAAAAAAATCTATTTTAGCGTACCTCTCCACCGTGATCAGATGATGTTTCTGGGGATAAAGTCACAACCTCCATACTGCACCAAACATACAGCCCTTTCCCCCCATTTGACAGTTTCTGCTATGAAACAGGATCATCTGTTAGTAAGAAGAAAAACAGGCGATCTACGTGGGTTTCAACTTCCTAGAGGTCCTTGTAGGGCTCACAGACAGTAGCTGAAGTCGCATCCTTCAACTTCAGGAGAGGTCTGGGGTTTGACTTCTTGGAAAACAATCTGTTCGTGTTTGTTTTATTTTTTTAATCTGCACATAAAATATTATAGAGACCTACAGTTTCTCTATTTTAATAAAAGAAAAATACTGTTGGCATTTTTCTGTAGTTGTACAGTCATTTGAAAAATAACATTTTTTACACTCAGATACATGTGCAACCACCTTCAGCAACAATAATTTTCTCTCTGTCTTTATCAGTCTCTGACATTGTTGTGCGGGGATTCTGATACAGTCTTTTTATGATGTTGCTTCCGTTCATTGAGGCTTTGTGGACGTTTGTTTATGCACAGCTCACTTATAGGTTCCACCACAGCATTTCAATCAGGGTGAGGTCTGGATTTTGACTGTGTCATTGCAACACTTGGATTATTTTCTTTTTCAACCATTCTGCCGTAGATTTGCTGCTGTTTGGGATCATTGTTATGTTGCGTGATCCTTTTTTATCTAAGGTTTAGCATTCAGACTTTAATCTAGACTCCTTTGGTTTACAGAGGAGTTTGTAGTTGAGTCAATAATTGCAAGATGCCCAAGTCCTGTGGTTGTAAAACAGGCCCAAACCATCACCCCTCCTCCACTGTGCTTGACAATGGGTGTAATGTGTTAATGGTGGCATGCTGAGCTTGGATTTCTCGAGTCACCGTGCTGTACATTATTTCTTCAGTCTTTCTCTAATTGTCGTTTTATTGATCCTTTTAATGAAAAACATTAAGCAACCACTAGTTTGACGCCTCAAAAAAAATTATTTTAAATCTTTTATACATTATTTATAGTGACTGTCTTTGTATTTTGTACTGGGAAAACCAAAACTAACCTCTTACCCTCCCACTGTCTATTGTTGGGCATAAAACAGAATGCGGGATAGGACATATCTCTAACAGTATAGTCATACTGAAGAACCCATATTGTTAGAGCTCCACAGCGTTGTGGTTATTTCTCACATTCCTGCCTTTCCTTACTGCTTACCTTGCTGACAGACAGATGGTAGTTTTACATCTGTAGCTTTTATGTGACTCACTGAACAATATTCTTTTGTCTGTACAGTTTTGATAATTCTTTTTTCATTTTGATTTATAGGTGTCATGCTCTCTGGTGAGTATTATCTTTGTCACTGGGGAGGTCACGGCCTGAATGGTTATTCCACAGAGGACAGGCTTAGCCACTGAGCTTTTCTCTGTGATATCAGCTTTCTCAGAATAAGATGACTTCATTGTCAACTGAAACTGCTGAAGTCCTGAGAGTGAGGAGGATTTTCCCTCAGGTAAAAGCTGACAAACAATGCCAAAGCTGTCTATTTACATTGCTGTCCTTCTAGTATGTCAGTGTCTAGTTTTCAGTGGAAGAAAATATAGCTTGTTAATTGCTGTTTTTCCCTGTACATTTAGAGGCATGCCTGATCATTTTTAGCGTGGAAGTCCCTTAGTCCGTGGAAACAGACATGTGCCTAGCTATAGGGCAGATTGAGAACAATTCCTACTATGCTGATGGTGACAGATAAAATCTGTTCCTTTGGTTTCATTTTGAAAGTATACACGCACTGATGCTGCTCAGCTTTTGATTTGACAACATGATGTTATCATTTTCAGAGTGAACGCCACTTTTAAGCACCGAAATATTAAAACAGCATCTGATAAAAATGTGTTTAATCTTGTTTCACATTACAGGCTTCAAAGCGACTGATGTGTTATGTGACATTCTGTGACACGAGAAAATTATGTGCTGTTCAAAACAGGAATTTACCTCAGATGACTCTGGGACACTCAAAACGACTTCCTGACGACCTGATAAAGATTTCCTGCATTTAACATTGTTTATTCGTTTTAATTATGTGCATACATACAGATGTTGTTTTATTTTCGCTGTCCGGCCATCTATTTTTACCAGTTGTCTTTTAAACATTTTTTCTTTCACTATTTTACATCATTCCTCACGAAAATGTTTTTTAACATTGCAGCTGTAACCATTAAATCTTAAAAAGTTAAATTACAGAGAAAGGTTCTGGTAACGCATTGGCCTGAATACCATATAATTATAAAACAGAAAGATTTTGTTTATTCACAGTAAAATGTCATTTTTTCTCACTGTGGATCCATTTGAACAAACAAACAGAAACAGGAACTTTTCTGTCATTTAATTGTTTATCTATAACTTAATTACTTTGTTGCAGTATGAGTGGTGTTAGGGTGGGGTGTCTTTATCAGTCGGAAAAGCTGTAAAATGTAAATACAGTTAAAAGTCCTAATTGGAGTCTTCATCAGGCCAATTCTGGTCTTGTTGCCACTGATGAGCTGTCCTGTACTCACTGGTGATACTATGATGCTATCTGATATGAGGAGTTTGTCACAAGGCAGGATGCAGGGTACACCCTGGAGAGCTTTCCAAACTGTTGCAAGGCTAACAGAGAGACAGACAACCGTTCACACCGAAAGCAAATTTATAATCAATGCTTAACTTAACAAAAGCCTGTTGCTTTTGTTAAGAAGCTGGAGTACACAGAGAGAACCCACACAGGCACAGAGTGAACAAACAAGCTCCATACACAAAAGCCTTGGCTAGTCACTGGATTTAAACCCAGGACCTGCTGCTCGAGGCCCTTCTGCATTGAGTTTGCATGGTCTCCTTGTACTTGTGGTACGAGCAGAGCCTTCTGCAGCTCAACGTGGCAAAAGACCAAGGAATTAATTGTGGACTTTTTAGGAGGGCCAGGAAAACCTTCACCCCCGTTTCAATCCAGGGGGGTCAATGTGGACATTGTAGAGGACTATAAATACCTTGCAGTACACATAGACAATAAACTGAACTGGGCTAAAAACACCACTGCACTCTACAGGAAGGGCCAGAGTCGACTCTATTTTCTGAGGTGGCTGAAGTCTTTCAACATCTGTTGGACAATGCTCAGGATTGTTTGCGAGTCTGTTGTGGCCAGTGCAATCCTCTATGCTGTTGCATGCTGGAGCATCAGGTTGAGGGTCCCAGATGCCAACAGACTCAATAAACTGATCCGCAAGGCCAGTAATGTTGTGGGGATGGAGCTGGACTCCCTTAGGGTGGTGTATGAGAGGCGGATGTTGTCCAAGATAAGGACAATGTTGGATAATACCTCCGCCCACTCCATGACGTGCTGGCTAGTCACAGGAGCACGCTCAGTGAGAGACTGAGATTACCAATAAGCACCACTAAACGACACAGAAAATCATTCCCACCCGTGGCCATCTTCCTGTACAACTCCTGCATTTAATACACTGTAAACACTGCAATAGTTACACCCTTTTGCACATACTCTACAGTAAAATAACAGATGACAAAGTTCACAGGAGTCAAATATATCACCTCTCTAATATTCTCACCTTGTATAGATTAGTGCCATTTCTTAAATTTGTAAACTTTGCAATATATTGTATTATTTAACCCACATAATAATTTACATAATTTCCTTAGCGATTATTAAAGTATTCTGATTCTGATTGTCCTTGAAACAGAATTGCGAGTATACATAATTTTCAGAGTGCCGGTCCCTGTATTAGTGAGTGAATTGCATAATACTCCGGTGAAATGGTTAATTGAATGCTTATCTGTGGCAGACTGTGGAGGAGACATGGGCAAGAGTGCTGTTGATCTGAGTCACGCAATAGGAGATAAATGGTGTCTGGTGTTTGTAGTGTCAAAGGGCAGTGTGACAGATGAGATGCCAAAAATAGACTAGGTGAGTTTGCGCTCATATAGACAAAGGCAATAAATGAAGGCAAGATGAGGGCAGCCATAACAAACATCATTATAGACCTGACTGAGACGTCATCAATGTACGTTTGGAATATCTTTTCATTAAGCCTTGCAGACACAACAATACAGAAAAATGCATTTCAGGATCAAAGGCTCAAAGCCGATAGTTTTAATCTTAGCCCTTCCTGTTTGACTAATACGGATATTTTCAGTGTAAAACACTTTGGCATGAGTTTCACAATTCCCAGACACTTTTTTTTCCCGAGGGCAGAACTGTATACAGTGTTTTTTCCCCTCATATGTGTACACACAAGTCATGGGAGACACACACAAGGGAAAGCTTATCTCCACCATCAGCTGAGAAATACTGGGCGACCCGCTCTGCTGCTTTCAGTCCAGAGCAACGACTGTGAGACAGAAAGTGAGAGAGAGAGCGCCTTTGTGTTATCAGACGCTGGGACAGAAAAAGCTGTCGAGTGTGCCAGGATTAATGGACATTAGCACATGAAGCCATGAAGAAAGCAGGAAACACCACAGGAAATGCCTCAGAGGGTGTGTAATGCCAACTCTGATCACTGTCCGTGTGGCACCCGCATTATGTATGCTGATGCAGTGGGAAAATACTGGTGGCTTTTGTACTTACAGTAGCACATGAGTGGGAGTGCTAATTATGTTTAAAAAAAACCCTCTGGGATGCTTTAGAAAGAAAGTGGTTGCAATAAGAAAAATAGTATCACAATGAGTGCCAGAGTAACAATAATGTAATTAACTGTGAGAACGAATCAGATGGATTGGTTACTTTTTTATGAATAAATGGCAGTTTTGAAATTAGATTCTGCATGTCTGTTACCAGTTTGAAGTTCAATTTAAAACTGAGGAACTTCCTTAAATCATAAATAAAATATCCTAATGTAAGAAAATGTAACTATCTACATTTTACACTAAGTAATAAAAAACAAAAATAGTTTACTGTGTAAAACTCGACCCCTGGTTTATTTATCTGTTGCTGTGAAAATGGGAAATTTGGCCAGAGCGAGCATGACGTCTCTTAGGCAAGCTTTCTTGTTATTTCTTGTCTTCAGGAATAGTTCTCAAGGTTTGAAGGACATTGAAAAGCTCTTTGAATATTGGCTGCCTCTTGTTCTCTGTCAAGATGATCACACTGCTTCATTTAATGATGAGGTCTGGGATCTGGGGAGGCCAGTCCATGACTACTGATGTTCCATTGTGTCTTTTCTATCCAAGAGTGCTTTTCATGCACTGGCAGTGTTTTTGTACAGTGGCCCCTAGAGACAAAGCACGTACAAACTCCAAAACACAACGGAAGTGCTCCAGGATGCTAGGGTCAGTGTTGAGCTTTTGTTACCTATAGTGGCTACACAAGCCAGGAAGTACCAATGACCGGATGTCATTTTTTAATTATTTGAATATATATGAGTGTGGCTGTTCTATCCTTGCAGGTGTTTTCCGCCGGTATCCAACTCCATGTGTTTGCAACAAACTTGCTGTTTATTTTGCGAATTGAGCTCAACACTGACCCTAGCGTCCTGGAGCACTTCCGTTGTGTTTTGGAATTTGTACGTGTTTTGGAGTTTGTACATGCTTCGGAGTTTGTACGTGCTTTGTCTCTAGGGGCCACCGTATCTTCTCTTTGATGCCCTTTCTTAAGAATGGCTTCTTGACACTGAGACTATTTCTGATGAGGCTTCAGTGAATAGTATCAACTGATGAGTCAGATGCATCTTTCAGCTCCTGTGTCATGTCTTTGCTGGATTTTCCACCTTATATCTTAAGGACATGACTGTCAGATAATTTTCATTCGTTATAGAAAAACTTGGTTGTTGTTTTAATTTTGCTTATCTGTCCTCCGCACAGTTTCCTCAATCTTTTAAGGACAGAATACACACCATGCCACTAGATGTAAAGTTTTCAGCTAACATGTTTCACTAATAATTCTAGCTCCTTGGAAGCAAAATACAAAGAAATGAGGGGCATCAAGACTTTTGCATAGTACCATATCACTAATTATGCACCTATTATATTTTGACTTGTCTCCAGAGCAGTGTTTGGCTTTTTGTTCAAGTCAAAGTCCCACCTGTAAGACAAACATTTTGGCAATGGATGTGTTTTTTTAAGAATTTCCATCCACTTTGGCTGTTCACTTTTTATTTAGATGATTTTTGTATGTTTCTATGACATATGAAGAACAATCAAAATAATTTCATAAGTTTCAAAAACTTTTATTGCCAAATAAATAATAATGTAGTTCTGACAGGGGCGCCACAGCCCAAACCTTTGGCCACAACTGTAGAAAAGATAAAAGATGAGAGGAATATATCTGTACAGTAGGCATTTTTATTTAAGCTGATTATATTTTTCCCTTGACTTAAAGGTTCATCATCAGGAGGTAAACAGGAAGCCAGATCAGACAAAAATGGATGAATAATGCATAAAAGAAGTCATTAAAAACTAAGTTGATTTAAACGGATTTCTCTGGGATTTGAGGTGGGTTGAGCTGTGCAAAAGCTGCTAATCAGTGGCTGAACCCAACCATGTCAACAGTGAAAAAAAGAGAATGAGCAAGCTGCTATCTAATCTAAATAACTGCAGTAGGTCTGTCATCACCATCTTTGACCTCATCGAAATCCCAGGAAATACTCTGAGTTTACAGTTTTACCATTCTGCTGAATTCACCAATTAACGATGAAACAGCAAAACTCTTTTCTTTCTGTTAAACCAACCGTGAAAGGCTGGATGTAGAAGCGGGTGGCGCTGAGGTCCCAGCATAAACCGCATCTCACATTATAAAGGCTGTAGTTATGATACCAGGATGTTGATGAGATAATTTCCAGAACATGTTTTTATGAAACGTCTGTGACCAGTTTGTCCTTCCGTACCAGCCAGAAGTTTCCATCTCATATATAACCGGAGATGTGTTGCCCACACTTGTTCTGTGACCAACAATGGAGAATGATTGCAGAAATGACTCCTGACTTGTGCTGTTACGTAAAAACCATCAGCGTGAGAGGAGCACAGACACACCTGCAGCCCCGCAATCCATTAGTGTTTGACATTCAAGAGAGAACTTTTCTGCAGACTGCTGTTGATTCATGGGAAGAAAATGAATCACTCTTTGCCGCCTCCCTTTTCTTCTTCTATATTTTTATTTATTTATTATTCCTGCGTGGGCTCTCTCCACATACTCCAGCTTTCTCCCATAGTCCAAACACATACATGTTAGGTTAATGAGTGATTTTAAAGTGGCTTCGGGTATGACGCAGATTATAGTGTATAGAAATAATGCACTGTGCTATATGGATATATGTAAAAACAAAAAAACCCAAATCATGGTAAAAAAAAAACCCAAAACACTTGAGGTGCTTAGTGAGATTTATTGCACTATATTAATGCCAGTATATGTACATTTACCTTCTCACAAATTGTCCAAAGTTGCACACAGGGGTTAATGGGTAAAGATAGTGACGATTTGTAAAAAGCAAAACAACCCCCTCCAAAAAAATGCATTTTAAAAATGTGGGAGTGCAGGTAGATTAACAATTACAGAAACATAAAACATCATTTTGTTAATTACTAGTATTATAAATTAGAGGAGCGGTAGCATTAGCTTTACATTGGGTGGTGGCTTAAAAAATGTTTTAAGCACTGTATGTGACCGAAGACCAAATTACAAAGACTTCTTTATTTCCCCTTCCTTTCTATGCTTACCTCTCACATCCCTTATCTCTTATATCCCTTATATTTGTTTAGTTAACATTGGCTTCCCTTGCTCATTGTCTGTGGTCAAACAAAAACTGCTACTAACAATTGCAAATTTCCTTTCGGTGTTCTTTGGAGGGGATTTTGAATATCTCTCTTTAATCCATTCATGAATCAGTAAATGCTGTCAACAGCCAGAAGTCAGTACACCATGTTTTAAATAATAAAACACCACATAAATCTGGATGTTAATAACACAAATGGGCTGGCCAAGTATAAAGGCGAGGTTTCCAATAATAAGTAAAAAATGCTTTTGTAGGCAGTTCCTATAAAGTTATCGAGCTGTCAGCATAGCCGATCTTTAAATAAGGTTCCACTTTGCTTTGAAACAAACAGAAGATTTGAGTTAAGTTTTTCATTGAGATCGGTCTGCAGGAAAAAACCCTTTGATCTCTGATATCAGCCATAGCTCTTTTTAAAAAGCTGCTCATTTAGCAGCAGATGTGGACATTTTAGCCAAGTGCCTCTTTTTTTTTTTCTCTACATGAACTTGACAAGTTGACTTTAATCAGAAACTGAGACTCAGTCTACCTGTACTGAACTCTTTCAGTGTGACAACCCCATATAACTTGCTACTCAATTTCCCAGAAACCCGATCTACTACGAATACGTACAAACATACATTCCTCCTAATCTTGCTCCATCTTTCTTTCTCCACTGTCTCTTGCATTTTAGTTGCCTTACATATCACATATCGGGCAGAGGAGAGCAACTCTATCCGCCCATTTAACTTCATTGCACACACTCTGGCTGTCACAATCCTCTTGGCTGTTGAAAAAAAGGTGGAAGATGGGGAGGCCGTTGGAAAAGGGAGCCTGTTTTCTTCATCAGCCTTAACCTTGAGAAAGAGATTAGGGGAAGTCTAGGTCATCAAATCTCAAGAGCTTCTGGTTCACCTCAGACAAACTTTGCTTTTGTCTGCCAGAAAGGGAGCAGTGTTTAAAGCCTCAAACAAGGACCATTATTATCACAATCTGAAACTTTTCCATCTAAGATTTACTGGCAGACGGAAGTGCTTTTTGGATTTGCCTTCTTTATACAAACTTGTGAGTGGCAAATGCTATAACATGCCCGCACAGCTAAATGAAAAAGCCACAAACTGTAACTAATTCAAGAACTGAAATACTGATAAGTTTAAAAAAATTCCCCTTCCCCATAATTTTCTTACTTACGTCTACTGGTCTTTAGCCATGCTGACATACTTTTATTTGTACAACTTTGTGAAACATCTTTAAGATATGTGCTATCATCTGAATGCAATAAATCCATTCAATTATGCAATTCAGGGGAGGGAATTAACCATATCCCAGCTGTCATCAGGCAGAAGGTGGAGCACACACCTGAACATATCACAAGTCTATTGCAGGACTAACACAGAGCAAAAGATAACCATTCATACCTATTGACATTTTGTTGGTGGACGGGGAAGGTACGTGCCCTCCGGTTGTTGCAAGTGGCTGCCATCAGTCTCTCCAGAAGACCATCACAGCAACTTTCATGGGGCAAATGGGGCTGGAGGACCAGTCCTCTGCCTAAACCAGGTGGCTGGAGCCTGGCCCCACACTTTGAAAGGCTGGATTGCTGAAAATGGTAGTGCTAGAGAAATTTGTGGGGGGGCTACTGGCCAGGACAGTGAAGTGAGTCTGCTGTCACTAGCCGGTGAACCTCGAAACTGCCATCACCCTAGCCAAAGACCAGCTGGCGACCTGTCCGGGTCAGTCATGGATATTCACAAATACCCCATAGTACTGGTGGAAATGAAATATCGGGGGGAAATGCACAGAGTAACGGCTGCGGTTAGCTGACAGCTAGCATGACCCTTAAATCTCAAAACTGATTGGTTAGGGTTTAGTAGCTCAATAGGGCAGTATGCAGGGCTGCACACACAGCCAATAGGGACACGTGCCGTTTGGGCCACGTTCAGATTGCCGGTTCCAGCAATTCGCTACACAGATGATAATGGCACTATGCAATTCGACCTTTGATCAAATGATGAGAGCTGATAGTCAAGTAGTGCGCCCTGACATAGCACTGACATTTCCACATTTTGTAACGACAGACCATGTTGAGCGTGTCGTGACACTTGTACAATGGAAGAACACATCTACTTGTTGGTCGCAGAAGAGCCACTGAGAAATTTGAGAGAGATTTTTTTAGGTGGCTCATTAAAACTCGCTGGCTGGTCACCTGGAATAAGATAAGACTCTGGACCCAAAAATTGACCGATTTTACTGGCCAGGAATCTGTTTGGATGTGCGCTGATGGTGTGCGTCCAGTGGTGTCAGCTGGTGAACCAGCTGCCTTTATGCCCTTACTGCCCTTAATGGAGGTACCCCTTGAGCACATTGGCATGGACCTCATCTGACCATTTTACCGACGAGAAAAAGTAAATCTTTCGTTCAGCTGTTGTTAACTGATCTTGACTTTGTTAATTAAACGTTGTAAACCTGCTTTCAGTGTGTCCTGTACATGAGTTCCTTCAGTAAACCACAGCACGGTGTGTTTTTTGAGCTGATGAAGTTCAGCCAAAACAGGAAACATGCAGCAGGAGACAGTAACTTGTTAAAATGTTATAAAAGCTACAATTAAAGATTTTCATGGATTTTTCAAGGATAAATGTCTAATTTGATCAGAAGTTCTATATGCCATTTCTGGAGAGAGTGCAGTGGAAATGTTGTCACTTTTGGACTTTGCTACTTGCAGCTAAACATTTGCACCTAAATAATGTATAATGTAAGCAGAAGCTGCAACTGAATGAGGGAATATTTGTCTAAAACCTTAAACTGAACTAGAAGGGTACCAGTTCTCCAGCTTACCATATTTACCTGAGTAAATCTGTTTGTTGAACAATCTAAATGGTTGATTCAGAAACTTCTGTGACATCAACTTAACTGAGACTCATTACAAATTTCACAACACACAGTTGAATACTTTTATTAGTTTTTATTAGTTATTTTTGTTTTTGTTGTTAAGTTAATTTTAATAAAAATTAAATAAATAAATAAATAATATCTTTATTTTATTTTATTATTAATTTATTTGTTTAATTTTTTGTTGTTCCCAGAGAGCAAGCCAAACACCGGTCCTAACTATCTCTAGTAGTGGTGCACCACTAGTAGACTTTGTTTTAACCTCCTAGGACCTGGAGTCCATATATGTGGACATTACATTTTGGGTTGTCTAGACCAAAATATAAAATTTTGCTATACAAAGGCCTGATATCCACGTATGAGGACATCATGCTGTCATATGTCCTCATATGTGGATCTCATTTTTCACCAAAATAAAAATCAGGTGAAAAAGAAAATCAGGTAATTCTTTGTTTTTACATTCATCAGGTCCCAATCAACCCAAAATGGCACAGAGATATTAAAAATGCATGCCATGAAAAAGTCCAGGTCTTAGAAGGTTAACACTGTCTCTGCTGATGAGACCGGTGAATGTGGGGCGACGGTGGCAAGAAAAAACTCCCTCCTGGAGGAAGAAATCTTGGGAGGAACCAGGCTCTCTGGGGGGACCCTTCCTCCTAAGGGCTATACTTACCAGCGGTCTGAGACGACGGTTGTTCCTTCTCAGCATGATGATGGTCTAACTTGCTTCCACATCCGGTTTTAGAATGAAGAGAAAAATGATTAACAAGGTAATAGGACATTTCAAAATTCTCTCAGCTGCTGTGTCTTCCTCCCTTCCTCCTAAGGGCTATACTTACCAGCGGTCTGAGACGACGGTTGTTCCTTCTCAGCATGATGATGGTCTAACTTGCTTCCACATCCTGTTTTAGAATGAAGAGAAAAATGATTAACAAGGTAATAGGACATTTCAAAATTCTCTCAGCTGCTGTGTCTTCTTACGTTTCTCTTGTAAAACAGAATGTAGGCCGACTGCTGCTGTTCCTTAAAAACTGCAGATCCAGTTGTGTGGAGCACCTGTGCATCATTATAGGTGAGCCAAGGATCTGATGTAGACCGTGAACTCTCCTCAGGATGCACAGAATTACAGATGTAGTGTCCTGAGATCACATTAAGACAAATGAATCCAACTTCTAAAAGTCAACTGATTCAAGCAAACAGTAATTTGGACTTAGTGCTTCTTAGAACATCAAAAGCTTTTGTGTGTGAGCCCTTCACTCAAAAGTAGCAAGTTCTGTTAAATCATTTTCTGTTTGTAACAAGTCAGTTGTTTTACCTGATTCTGTGCCTCCATAATGACTAATGATGCTCATGAGACCATAACGGCCATCACCCTGAGAAGGAACAAATCCAAAGATCAGTTTCATAAAGTCTCACATCAGTGTGATAATTAAGCTGATTCTCTGAGATGTTCTGCAGTCTGTTTTTACCTGTTTGGATGACACCACCAAGTCCCTCTGCAGCCTGACGGGGTCATTCACCTTCTGAAGCTTTTGGGTTTTTGTAAAGCCAAACCTCTTCAGGTGAAAGATGAGAACTCTGGCAGAAAAGAAAAAAAAAAACAAGGTACAAAATAAGAAGAATGAGTGTCAAACACAAACCGAAGATGGGAGAAAATGACTGCTCAAGTGTTGTCTTAAAAACTCTGATGTTTAGTGCGCCACAGTTTGGAAATCAGGTCAGTCGATCATTTCTCATGTGACCTTACTCACCTTGGCAGTGTATCAAAAGACGGCTTCACTTCCGAGGTCGTCCCTCCACAGTCACAGGTGAATTCTATTTTTTGTTCCTAAACAACAGCACAGAGAAAACAGGCTTTATGTTAGAAAAAAAAAAATCACAACATATGCACACACACACAAACACAAACAAAAAAGGTGTGTTAAGATCAGTGATACTACATCTCTACTGGAATTTGTGATCTTACCTTCAAGTATGTCCCTAACATGTCCTCAACAGATCCCTCTGGAACCAGGTCAAGAGATAAGCTTGTGAATTCCTCTTCGTGTGATGACTGGTGACCGCAGCTACACATTTAAGGAGTAACGTAGTTAAAGTAACGATCAGGTAGGTGGAAGAGAGGTATATGAAAATGTTGCAATCAGCCCTGTGTTTCTGAAAGACTGGCTTACCTCTTGCATGTCCTCATGTTTTCCATTTTGAAAACATGATGGTCTTCTACTGGGCAGGTATAACTTCGGCCCAGGAGAGCTGCTTTCCTCTTCAGGTGAGGTGAGAGGTTTTTGACCTCATTGAGGAACAAGGTTAGGAATTCATGAGCATCCTGAAAGAAAAACACAGAGGAGATTTAGAACATAAACATAAACATTAGAAGGTAAAGCAAAAAACAAAATGTCCAAATAGCTACGCACTTTCTGTGCACTGCTTTTGTATTCAGGAACGTGTTCGCTGAATGCCTTCTTAAAAGATATTAGGCGCTGTTTTTTAAGGTCATAATCTTTTGAATCATGACAGTCCCTGACGTCCATGAGCCTTCTGTAAAAAGGAAAGGGTAAACAGACATTTCTGGTGTTAGATATCTTTGTTCTTCAGGTTTTTGAAGAAAGTAGAAGGTTGACGTAGCGCACCTTAAGAGCCGAGCTTCTGGGACTGCTCTCCACAAAATCTCCTGACGGCTGACGTCTCTAATGAACTCCTGATTGTTGAGGAGGCTCTGCAGGCAGGAGTTCATGTAGCAAGTGTTTGCAGTGTTTGGAAACCTGCCACACATACACAAAGTTTATACTATCAGTGTGTAAAATAACTCATTTCCACTTTGACAAAGAGAGCTTTGGTCCTCGTGCACCACGTGTACTCACCCGTAGTGGTCCACTGTCTGAACTATATTTTCCATTTTTTTTCCATCCTTAAAATTTTTCACTACACTATTGCAAAAAGGTAAAAACACAAACACACAATTAGGAAAATGTCAAGAAGCTAAGCAGTGTATGTGCATGTATGCATGAGCTTTGAAGTTTAAACATTTTGGAGGACGTTTTTCTCTTACATGTCAAACACCTGCTCCCATACATCCTCTTGTGCCAGAAGCTCCATAATGAAAGTGTTCAAACTCAGGTCTGATGGCTCACTATTTTCAGTGGTGTTTTTAACCTGGTTGGAACTTTCACCACATTCCTTATGGGTGCTGCTGGATGCAGAAAGAAGAAAGGAGTCAGGGATGCATAGCAAGCACAACAAGACAACAAACAAACATTATCTCTCTGGAGAACAACATTCAACCATCTAATGATTATTTTGATCAGCAATCGGCCAAAATATTAAAAGCACTTACCTGGGATTGTCTGTAGTTTTGACCTGTACTGGATCCTCTGAACTGTTCGGTGCAGGCTGGACGTCCAGTTCTCGGCCTTCTGTTTCCAGGAAGTCTTCTTTTGGTGGTGCTGCCTCGGCAGGTGTACAGGTGTTCTTTAATCTTCAAAAATATATAAAAGGATGTTAAGTATCAAATCTGCAACCAGAAGGATCCCAAAAGAATTTTGCTTTAAAGTGAGAAGATTAAAGTTTCCCTTACTTGTTACTCTTTTTATTAGGTTCCCTTGTTGTTTCTGGAGCAACCTGCCTTTTTCTCTGTAGAAAGAAACCAAAAGACAGAACATAGCTATGTGCTTCATTGCTCTTAATTGCTCCCATTTCATTGTGATGAATAAATGCTTGATGATAGTGACTCTTTCCATAAAACATACCTTCCAGAATTTGAAAATAGACCAGCAGGACTTTTTTTGTGGCTTTACATTGGGGGTCTCTGCCTCTGTATCGTTGTCAGTTTCCTGTAGAGAACGAACAAACATAATGTTATTAAAAAAGTAAAGTCACTTAAAATTAACAAGTACATTTTAAGGAAAATATGCATTTCATATGTCTTCTGTAAAAGCAAACCGAGAAACAGCAGAAGAAGTGTCTCCAATTTCTTTTCTTCTTCTTCTTTATACCATTTTCATGGTTAGATGTTGTGGCAGCAACAGAAGCATCCGGGACGCTGATCAAGGACAAAAGTGTAAATGTTATTTTTCAAAGTGGAAATTTTTAACAAGGAGTACATCCTGGATATTGCAAATAAAAAATAATAACTGTTATGGAATACCAAAATGAACAAAATCATGTATTTTGTACATTTACACTCTATATTTTCAACTAATCTCTGAATCGATATAAATAATAGACAAAACTGGAAGTAGTAAAAATGATATAAACACACAAGGCGGAAGAAAAATAACAATAAAAGGAAAATAAAACAGCTCACACTAAACCACTGCTATAAATATCTCCGGCAACATTAGATTAAAGAGTCACACATTTCTTTACCTCTGTTGAGACGTAGAAGGAATTTCCTTCTCTGCCACGTTTTGGTTTTTTGATCTCTGTTTAGAAAGAAGAAAACCAACATCAGTAATGGCATAAAACAAACATGCCAAGGGAGCCTCTACATGAAAAGTGTCCAGTTAGAAAATTTTGGTATTATTTTAGATTATTTATCAATTTAGTGAGCTATCGACTCGTGAAGTGGACCAATATGAATATGTTTAAATAAATTTAAAACAATTTATTCATGCCTTAATTTGAGTTTTAAAGTTTATGGTATGAAATACAAAATCCTTCATTTGGTTCAAAATTCAGTTTTTACAGAAATCATCTCTGAAGCTCCATTAAAAGCTTCAAAATGCTTATTTACTGTAAGAAAAATATACACAGAAATGTGCTACAAGTCTCTTCAAACTTACCTTTCTGAGAAAAAAGCGTTTGAACATCTTTGAACCTAATTTGATCGCAGTGAAAATCTTCTGTGCTATGCAAAAGTTCAACTGAAAACAAGTTCAAAAGTTGTATATTTATAAGCTTTCAGCATAGAATGTTCATACCCTGAACATATGTCATCATAACGTATGGGGCTAATTTGCATATTTTGGAATGTATGCTCATTGGAACTGTGTGGCACTCGTCTCCAAGCAACCCCACGGTACATGTTTGAAATGTACAGTGGGGTTGCAGTGGGGTTGAACCTCGAAACTGCCATCACCCTGGCCAAAGACCAGCTGGCGACCTGTCCGGGTCAGTCATGGATATTCACAAATACCCCATAGTACTGGTGGAAATGAAATATCGGGGGGAAATGCACAGAGTAACGGCTGCGGTTAGCTGACAGCTAGCATGACCCTTAAATCTCAAAACTGATTGGTTGGGGTTTAGTAGCTCAATAGGGCAGTATGCAGGGCTGCACACACAGCCAATAGGGACACGTGCCGTTTGGGCCGCGTTCAGATTGCCGGTTCCAGCAATTCGCTACACAGAAGATAATGGCACTATGCAAGTCGACCTTTGATCAAATGATGAGAGCTGATAGTCAAGTAGTGCGCCCTGACATAGTACTGACATTTCCACATTTTGTAACGACAGACCATGTTGAGCGTGTCGTGACACTTGTACAATGGAAGAACACATCTACTTGTTGGTCGCAGAAGAGCCACTGAGAAATGATTTTTTTTAGGTGGCTCATTACAACTCGCTGGCTGGTCACCTGGAATAAGATAAGACTCTGGACCCAAAAATTGACCGATTTTACTGGCCAGGAATCTGTTTGGATGTGCGCTGATGGTGTGCGTCCAGTGGTGTCAGCTGGTGAACCAGCTGCCTTTATGCCCTTACTGCCCTTAATGGAGGTACCCCTTGAGCACATTGGCATGGACCTGATCTGACCATTTCACCGACGAGAAAAAGTAAATCTTTCGTTCAGCTGTTGTTAACTGATCTTGACTTTGTTAATTAAACGTTGTAAACCTGCTTTCAGTGTGTCCTGTACATGAGTTCCTTCAGTAAACCACAGCACGGTGTGTTTTTTGAGCTGATGAAGTTCAGCCAAAACAGGAAACATACAGCATGAGACAGTAACTTGTTAAAATGTTATAAAAGCTACAATTAAAGATTTTCATGGATTTTTCAAGGATAAATGTCTAATTTGATCAGAAGTTCTATATGCCATTTCTGGAGAGAGTGCAGTGGAAATGTTGTCACTTTTGGACTTTGCTACTTGCAGCTAAACATTTGCACCTAAATAATGTATAATGTAAGCAGAAGCTGCAACTGAATGAGGGAATATTTGTCTAAAAACTTAAACTGAACTAGAAGGGTACCAGTGCTCCAGCTTACCATATTTACCTGAGTAAATCTGTTTGTTGAACAATCTAAATGGTTGATTCAGAAACTTCTGTGACATCAACTTAACTGAGACTCATTACAAATTTCACAACACACAGTTGAATACTTTTATTAGTTTTTATTAGTTATTTTTGTTTTTGTTGTTAAGTTAATTTTAATAAAAATTAAATAAATAAATAAATAATATCTTTATTTTATTTTATTATTAATTTATTTGTTTAATTTTTTGTTGTTCCCAGAGAGCAAGCCAAACACCGGTCCTAACTATCTCTAGTAGTGGTGCACCACTAGTAGACTTTGTTTTAACCTCCTAGGACCTGGAGTCCATATATGTGGACATTACATTTTGGGTTGTCTAGACCAAAATATAAAATTTTGCTATACAAAGGCCTGATATCCACGTATGAGGACATCATGCTGTCATATGTCCTCATATGTGGATCTCATTTTTCACCAAAATAAAAATCAGGTGAAAAAGAAAATCAGGTAATTCTTTGTTTTTATATTCATCAGGTCCCAATCAACCCAAAATGGCACAGAGATATTAAAAATGCATGCCATGAAAAAGTCCAGGTCTTAGAAGGTTAACACTGTCTCTGCTGATGAGACCGGTGAATGTGGGGCGACGGTGGCAAGAAAAAACTCCCTCCTGGAGGAAGAAATCTTGGGAGGAACCAGGCTCTCTGGGGGGACCCTTCCTCCTAAGGGCTATACTTACCAGCGGTCTGAGACGACGGTTGTTCCTTCTCAGCATGATGATGGTCTAACTTGCTTCCACATCCGGTTTTAGAATGAAGAGAAAAATGATTAACAAGGTAATAGGACATTTCAAAATTCTCTCAGCTGCGGTGTCTTCCTCCCTTCCTCCTAAGGGCTATACTTACCAGCGGTCTGAGACGACGGTTGTTCCTTCTCAGCATGATGATGGTCTAACTTGCTTCCACATCCTGTTTTAGAATGAAGAGAAAAATGATTAACAAGGTAATAGGACATTTCAAAATTCTCTCAGCTGCTGTGTCTTCTTACGTTTCTCTTGTAAAACAGAATGTAGGCCGACTGCTGCTGTTCCTTAAAAACTGCAGATCCAGTTGTGTGGAGCACCTGTGCATCATTATAGGTGAGCCAAGGATCTGATGTAGACCGTGAACTCTCCTCAGGATGCACAGAATTACAGATGTAGTGTCCTGAGATCACATTAAGACAAATGAATCCAACTTCTAAAAGTCAACTGATTCAAGCAAACAGTAATTTGGACTTAGTGCTTCTTAGAACATCAAAAGCTTTTGTGTGTGAGTCCTTCACTCAAAAGTAGCAAGTTCTGTTAAATCATTTTCTGTTTGTAACAAGTCAGTTGTTTTACCTGATTCTGTGCCTCCATAATGACTAATGATGCTCATGAGACCATAACGGCCATCACCCTGAGAAGGAACAAATCCAAAGATCAGTTTCATAAAGTCTCACATCAGTGCGATAATTAACCTTCCTCTCGTGTTACGGTCGGCACCGACCCATTTTAAATTTCAAATGCATAAAAAAAATCACAAACATTTGTTTATTGTATCAAGGCTTTTTGACTTTGTCAGGAACCTCTATTTCTACAACATAAAACAAAAAAAAATATTTTCACTAAATTATAAAATGCACTAGTTGAAATTATGACCTTTGTGTTGTTAGGGTCGGTTTTGACCTAGGTATAATATTATGAGTATAAAGCAATAATTAAAGCCAAAATTGAAATCATAAGTGCACTGTCAGCTAAAACACTGACAGCCAGCTCCTCTCCTAATCATATGAGCTTTAGGGGATTCTTATTTTGCGTGTTTTTTGCCTGCATACCTTTATACCTGCACAAAAACAAAACAAAATAAAGACGGGACATGTCAAGAATTCACTCATTTGAGTGGCCATTTGACTTCCAGAGTGCACATTTACAATTTGCAGCATACAAAAATGAGAAGAAGATTCACAGTGAGCCAAGTTCTGCATCATATTTTTGGTGAAAATGAAGGAGAGGACACAGAGCAGCATAGCGATTCAGATGGGCAGGTTTCTAGGAGGAAGACAATGTGGACTATCATCCAGAAGACACAGACACATCTGATCATTTTCTGGGCAACGATGTCACTTCACACATTTGATATCATTTTGATTCAGGAGTCCTCAGATTTGACAACAGAGAGACCAGACCGAGGTCTGACAAGCTTGCTCCCATCAGGGATGTCTGGGAGAGATGGGTGCAGCTTCTTCCCCTGATGTTCATCCCAGGGCCAGAGGTAACAGTGGATGATCGTCTTGTCCACTTTTCGAGGAAAATGCCCCTACCGGCAATACATACCCAGTAAGCCAGGAAAATACGGCAGAAAAATCTGGGAAGCCTGTGATGCAAAAACCAACTATGGCTGGAATGTACAGATTTTCACAGTCAAAGCTGTGAGTAGCACCCCTGAGAAGAAACAATGAAAATGTGTGGTCCTCGATATGACCACTGGACTGCAGGATCACAATATCAGCTGTAATATTTTATTTTATTTTTTACCAGATATGACCTCGGACAAGAACTTCACAAAGATGTAGCTGTATCATTGGGAAGTGATAAAAAGCCCACAATTACCCACGACTATAACCAAAAGAAAGGAGGAGTGGACTTTTTCGTTTTTTCAGTTTATATTAAAGGTCTACTGCTAAAAAAGAACATTTTTTTTTTGTCTTTTCTTGATGTAAATATCTATGGGTGAAATTGACCCGTAACACCATAGATGTCATTTTAGTAATTAATCTTAAAATGAAAAAAATCAATAAAACAGATTTATTTAAGAGATGTGTCCTATACCCCTCAGTAATAGTCAGGTAACACAAAAACCTTTTATTTATTAATATGATTCTCTTGAGGTTAATTTTACAATTTTTTTCAATTGAAATCGAGGGGTATAGTGACAAAAAAAGACCCACAGGCCCACACCAAAAGCATTAAAACCAACATTTTCATGGATAAGGAAGCCTAACAAGATAACCAAGAGATGAGAAACAAATTGGATGATCACTTATTGTTTTTAGTGTATTTTATAACTGATTTAATTCACGGGTCAAAACTGACCCGTTAACATAAGAGATGATAACAGAAAGCTAACACAAGAGGAGGGTTAAGCTGATTCTCTGAGATGTTCTGCAGTCTGTTTTTACCTGTTTGGATGACACCACCAAGTCCCTCTGCAGCCTGACGGGGTCATTCACCTTCTGAAGCTTTTGGGTTTTTGTAAAGCCAAACCTCTTCAGGTGAAAGATGAGAACTCTGGCAGAAAAGAAAAAAAAAAAACAAGGTACAAAATAAGAAGAATGAGTGTCAAACACAAACCGAAGATGGGAGAAAATGACTGCTCAAGTGTTGTCTTAAAAACTCTGATGTTTAGTGCGCCACAGTTTGGAAATCAGGTCAGTCGATCATTTCTCATGTGACCTTACTCACCTTGGCAGTGTATCAAAAGACGGCTTCACTTCCGAGGTCGTCCCTCCACAGTCACAGGTAAATTCTATTTTTTGTTCCTAAACAACAGCACAGAGAAAACAGGCTTTATGTTAGAAAAAAAAAAATCACAACATATGCACACACACACAAACACAAACAAAAAAGGTGTGTTAAGATCAGTGATACTACATCTCTACTGGAATTTGTGATCTTACCTTCAAGTATGTCCCTAACATGTCCTCAACAGATCCCTCTGGAACCAGGTCAAGAGATAAGCTTGTGAATTCCTCTTCGTGTGATGACTGGTGACCGCAGCTACACATTTAAGGAGTAACGTAGTTAAAGTAACGATCAGGTAGGTGGAAGAGAGGTATATGAAAATGTTGCAATCAGCCCTGTGTTTCTGAAAGACTGGCTTACCTCTTGCATGTCCTCATGTTTTCCATTTTGAAAACATGATGGTCTTCTACTGGGCAGGTATAACTTCGGCCCAGGAGAGCTGCTTTCCTCTTCAGGTGAGGTGAGAGGCTTTTGACCTCATTGAGGAACAAGGTTAGGAATTCATGAGCATCCTGAAAGAAAAACACAGAGGAGATTTAGAACATAAACATAAACATTAGAAGGTAAAGCAAAAAACAAAATGTCCAAATAGCTACGCACTTTCTGTGCACTGCTTTTGTATTCAGGAACGTGTTCGCTGAATGCCTTCTTAAAAGATATTAGGCGCTGTTTTTTAAGGTCATAATCTTTTGAATCATGACAGTCCCTGACGTCCATGAGCCTTCTGTAAAAAGGAAAGGGTAAACAGACATTTCTGGTGTTAGATATCTTTGTTCTTCAGGTTTTTGAAGAAAGTAGAAGGTTGACGTAGCGCACCTTAAGAGCCGAGCTTCTGGGACTGCTCTCCACAAAATCTCCTGACGGCTGACGTCTCTAATGAACTCCTGATTGTTGAGGAGGCTCTGCAGGCAGGAGTTCATGTAGCAAGTGTTCGCAGTGTTTGGAAACCTGCCACACATACACAAAGTTTATACTATCAGTGTGTAAAATAACTCATTTCCACTTTGACAAAGAGAGCTTTGGTCCTCGTGCACCACGTGTACTCACCCGTAGTGGTCCACTGTCTGAACTATATTTTCCATTTTTTTTCCATCCTTAAAATTTTTCACTACACTATTGCAAAAAGGTAAAAACACAAACACACAATTAGGAAAATGTCAAGAAGCTAAGCAGTGTATGTGCATGTATGCATGAGCTTTGAAGTTTAAACATTTTGGAGGACGTTTTTCTCTTACATGTCAAACACCTGCTCCCATACATCCTCTTGTGCCAGAAGCTCCATAATGAAAGTGTTCAAACTCAGGTCTGATGGCTCACTATTTTCAGTGGTGTTTTTAACCTGGTTGGAACTTTCACCACATTTCTTATGGGTGCTGCTGGATGCAGAAAGAAGAAAGGAGTCAGGGATGCATAGCAAGCACAACAAGACAACAAACAAACATTATCTCTCTGGAGAACAGCATTCAACCATCTAATGATTATTTTGATCAGCAATCGGCCAAAATATTAAAAGCACTTACCTGGGATTGTCTGTAGTTTTGACCTGTACTGGATCCTCTGAACTGTTCGGTGCAGGCTGGACGTCCAGTTCTCGGCCTTCTGTTTCCAGGAAGTCTTCTTTTGGTGGTGCTGCCTCGGCAGGTGTACAGGTGTTCTTTAATCTGCAAAAATATACAAAAGGATGTTAAGTATCAAATCTGCAACCAGAAGGATCCCAAAAGAATTTTGCTTTAAAGTGAGAAGATTAAAGTTTCCCTTACTTGTCACTCTTTTTATTAGGTTCCCTTGTTGTTTCTGGAGCAACCTGCCTTTTTCTCTGTAGAAAGAAACCAAAAGACAGAACATAGCTGTGTGCTTCATTGCTCTTAATTGCTCCCATTTAATTGTGATGAATAAATGCTTGATGATAGTGACTCTTTCCTTAAAACATACCTTCCAGAATTTGAAAATAGACCAGCAGGACTTTTTTTGTGGCTTTACAGAGGGGGTCTCTGCCTCTGTATCGCGGTCAGTTTCCTGTAGAGAACGAACAAACATAATGTTATTAAAAAAGTAAAGTCACTTAAAATTAACAAGTACATTTTAAGGAAAATATGCATTTCATATGTCTTCTGTAAAAGCAAACCGAGAAACAGCAGAAGAAGTGTCTCCAATTTCTTTTCTTCTTCTTCTTTATACCATTTTCATGGTTAGATGTTGTGGCAGCAACAGAAGCATCCGGGACGCTGATCAAGGACAAAAGTGTAAATGTTGTTTTTCAAAGTGGAAATTTTTAACAAGGAGTACATCCTGGATATTGCAAATAAAAAATAATAACTGTTATGGAATACCAAAATGAACAAAATCATGTATTTTGTACGTTTACACTCTATATTTTCAACTAATCTCTGAATCGATATAAATAATAGACAAAACTAGAAGTAGTAAAAATGATAATAAACACACAAGGCGGAAGAAAAATAACAATAAAAGGGAAATAAAACAGCTCACACTAAACCACTGCTATAAATATCTCCGGCAACATTAGATTAAAGAGTCACACATTTCTTTACCTCTGTTGAGACGTAGAAGGAATTTCCTTCTCTGCCACGTTTTGGTTTTTTGATCTCTGTTTAGAAAGAAGAAAACCAACATCAGTAATGGCATAAAACACACATACCAAGGGAGGCTCTACATGAAAAGTGTCCAGTTAGAAAATTTTGGTATTATTTTAGATTATTTATCAATTTAGTGAGCTATCGACTCGTGAAGTGGACAAATATGAATATGTTTAAATAAATTAAAAACAATTTATTCATGCCTTAATTTGAGTTTTAAAGTTTATGGTATGAAATACAAAATCCTTCATTTGGTTCAAAATTCAGTTTTTACAGAAATCCTCTCTGAAGCTCCATTAAAAGCTTCAAAATGCTTATTTACTGTAAGAAAATATACACAGAAATGTGCTACAAGTCTCTTCAAACTTACCTTTCTGAGAAAAAAGCGTTTGAACATCTTTGAACTTAATTTGATCGCAGTGAAAATCTTCTGTGCTATGCAAAAGTTCAACTGAAAACAAGTTCAAAAGTTGTATATTTATAAGCTTTCAGCATAGAATGTTCATACCCTGAACATATGTCATCATAACGTATGGGGCTAATTTGCATATTTTGGAATGTATCCTTATTGAAACTGTGTGGTACTCGTCTCCAAGCAACCCCACTGTACATGTTTGAAATGTACAGTGCAATGTGCAAAAAATTGCAAAAATAAACAAGACAAGACAGTGCAATGGAAATGTGCAAAATGCTGAGTATTGTGCAAAAGCAACTTGGTGTGTGTGTGTGTAGAGCAGGGCGATATTACCAAAAATATTTATCACGATATACATTTGAAAATTTGCAATAACGATATAACTGACGATATAATTGACACTAGACAAAATACTTTACAACTCCACAACTTTATTAGTGCAAAAAAACCCATCAATGTATTTTCACTTAAACAAGCAGCTGTTTTTTAAGTGCATTAAAGTTATATAAAAATGTAACAGTGCAAATTCCTTGCTGACAGTTTAACCAAAAGGCATTTCCAGTGGAAATTGGCTGACATATCCTCAGCATAACCATGTATAATATCCACAAAACTTAAAAAGAGGTTATACACACACAATACGGGAATATTATGTTGAAGCACAGTAGGTATCACTCCGCCAGGCTCCTGCCTACGATAGCCGTAATGCGCCGACAATCCATCAAGCGGTGTGGCTTCGTAGCTTAGCAAAGTTGCACTAAAACATTTGACAGATTTTCGAGCGCCATGTACCACATAAAATTGTTTCCAGGTCAGTAAACACAACCAGAATTCATACATAAGGCACACATGATTATAAGGGCCACTGTCAATTTTTAGAAAAATCAAAGGATTGATTTTAAGTGTGCCGTATTTTCCAAACAACACAGTAATAACGACGACCCGCTAGCATGCTCTTCCAAAAATAGTGCTTTGTTGCCTATCTGACGGACGAAAGCTAAACCAGTTCCACACCACTGAGGTTGCAGCATTTTTACAAACCAATTCTGGTTCATCCGTTTCATTCACCAATCCACTTTTGCTCTTCTTATTCTGCGTCGCCGCCATGTGCGTATGTAAACACAGGCACTGTGCATGCGCGTTTTACCCATATTCTATCGCGATATTTCATTTTCCTATCCTTGCCTAAAATTACACCGGTATTACCGTGAACGGTATGATATAGCCCAGCCCTGTGTGTGTGTGTGTGTGTATGAGTGTGAGATACTGCAGATAAGTGCTTGGTAGCGATGTGTGAAAGTGTGTGTGTGTCAGTCCAGTCACTGAGTGTTCAGGAGTCATACGGCTTGCTGGTACCTCTTTCCAGAAGGCAGCAGGGTGAAGAGTGTGTGAGGTCCTCCATAATGCTGGTGGCTTTGCGGATGGAGCGGGTGCTAAAAGTGTCCATGATGGAGGGGAGAGGGGCTCCAATGATCTTCTCAGCTGCTCTCACTATCAGTTGTAGGGTACTGCGATCTGATACGGTGCAGTTACCATACTAGACAGTGATGCAGCTGCTCAGGACGCTCTCGATAGTCCCTCTGTAGAAGGTGGTGAGAATGGATGGTGAGAGATGGGCTTTCCTCAGCTTCCACAGGAAGTAGAGATGCTATTGGGCCTCCTTAGTTATGGAGCTGGGGTTAAGGGACCAGAAAAGGTTCTCCGCCAGGTGGACATCAAGGAATTTGGTGCTCTTGACGACCTCCACAGAGGATCCATTGATGTTAAGTGGGAAGTGAGCTCTCTGTGCTCAACTGAAGTCAACAATCATCTCTTTTGTTTTGTCCACGTTCACAGACAGGTTGTTGACCCTACATCTCTACAGATGGCCCCTAGCGCAACCCTTCAGCCTCCTAGTAATTGCACCTATGGTACAAATTTGAGCAAACTAAACTTGACCTTTGACCTTGAGGTCAAAGGTCAAGTTTAAAAGTTTTTGTTAACTCTGACTAGGGCTGGACCATATCATACCGTTCACAGTAATACCGGTATAATGTTGGGCAACAATAAGAAAATGAAATATCGCGATAGAATATGGGCAAAACACGCATGCGCAGTACCTTTGTTTTCATACGCACATGGCGGAAAAAGCGTGCTGGCGACAGAGAATGAGAAGGGCGAAAGCGGATCGTTGAATGAAATGGATGAACCAGAATTGGTTTGTAAAAATGCTGCAACTTCAGTGGTGTGGAACTGGTTTAGCTATCGTCCGTCATATACACAACAGAGCACATTTTTGGTAGAGCATGCTAGTGGGCCGTCGTTATTACCGTGTTGTTTGGAAAATGCGGCACACTTAAAATCAATCCTTTGATTTTTCTAAAAATCGACAGTGCCCCTTATAATCCCGTGTGCCTTATGTATGAATTCTGGTTGTGTTTACTGACCTCGAAACGATTTTATATGCTACACGGCGCTCGAAAATCTGTCAAATGTTTTAGTGCGACTTTGCTAAGCTACGAAGCCGCACCGCTTGATGGATTGTTGGAGCATTACGGCTACCGTAGGCAGGAGCCTGACAGAGTGATACGTACTGTGCTTCAACATAATATTCCCGTATTGTGTGTGTATAACCTCTTTTTAAGTTTAGTGGATATTATACATGGTTATGCTGAGGATATGTTGGCCAGTTTCCACTGTCAGCAAGGAATTTGCATTTGCACTGTTACATTTTTATATAGCTTTAATGCATATAAAAAACAGCTGCTTGTTTAAGTGAACATACATTGATTGGGTTTTTTTGCACTAATAAAGTTGTGGAGTTGTAAAGTATTTTATCTCGCGTCAATTATATCGTCAGTTATATCGTTATTGCAAATCTTCAAATGTATATCGTGATAAATATTTTTGGTCATATCACCCTGCTCTAACTCTGACTGTCTGCTCTTACCTGTTTCTTTTGCTCTCTCTGCTGTCTTCATCCTCCATCCAACTCTACAGCTATTGTTTGGGATGATATGATGAAACTGAAGGGTGGCTGGGCACCTGGAAAAAAAAGAGATTGGATGAGACTGCAGCTCGTGTCCCAGCCTTACTGGCATTGCCCCTCAAACCTGCTGCACCACCACTTCCCTGCAGCTCAACCAGATCAGGCCACAAGCTCTTTGAGAATCACCTTGTTGGTGTCAAAATACTATTGTATGTCAATTTAAAATATGTTATATGTTAGATTTAACTAACGAACTAACAAATGATGGGTTTCTGATGGGCAAAGACAGACAGACAAAGTCCCTAGAGACACAATTTCAGTCAGTTCTATGCCAAGTTGTTGTGAATAAGGGTAAGTATGGAATTGAGTGCCTTTTTTATGTTTGAATAATTCATGTTGGTGTTACAGGGCTTAGTAAACAAAAACTAATTTTGATAAAAGAAACCAAGTACAAGGACCTCAACAAAGCCTACAATGAGGTGTGCCTATTGGAGAAAAAATACAAAGAAAGTCAGGTTGGCTCAAAGCATTTGTACAGTACTGTATCCGAGGAAATCGATGATATTAAAGCCAAGTTCATAGAAACTTTATATAGCTTGAAGTGAAATTATCAAAGAAACCTCAGCTACTTAACTGCTTTTGACTAACAGTTCTCTGAGTTTTGCTTCAAAGAAAAGTTTTTGGTTTATTTCAGCTGTTTTCAATTGATATTGACTTTGTTAGTTAAACATTGTTAACCTGCTTTCAGTGTGTCCTGTACACGAGTCCTCTTAGCAAACCATGACATAATATCTTTTTGGAGCTGATGAAGCTAAGCTAAAAACTATGGAGGACCACAAGAGCCACGCACATCGAAATAAAGAATTCTGTGCTTAAATATTGAATTGTAGAATAAATTCTCCATTTGTAAATTCATTTTTGAATTCCAATTTAATAAACTGCATTTCAAAATCCATTTTTGATTCCTGTTCGCTCAGGGATTAACCTTTGGATTAGCTGTTGGATTAACAATTTCATTTTAAAAATACTGCAGCTATTCAAATTAGCCACACTGTGGGATGTAAGGAGCTCTCTGATTGGTCCATCTCTGAGGCCGTCTCTCCTGCATGAAGTCCAGGTGCTGGTTTTCCAGTGTGTGCGTCTGATATCCCAAAGCTGACTCAGAGCTGTAACACCATCAATGGCTG